>NW_009228475.1:0-11159 GCF_000690835.1 Fulmarus glacialis
GGGGCTCGGCCTCCTCGCCTCGTCCTGCCCGCCCAGGCGTGTGGAAATAAAGTTTTACGAGTGGACTTACAGCCTCTAACTCGCTGTTCCTATCTTCTGATGTTGGTTTCTGCGTCTTGTTGGGGGGTATCGAATCGGAAGTGCCGGTAGATGGATTAGTTTGACTTCACAGATCTTTTTTGTTACCGTGCTGCCTCAGTATCTCGGTTTCAAACACAAAGCAACCCTGCAAATATATGGGAAGGGGTAAAAAGAAAAAAAGTTTCTTTTTCTGGGCAAGGCATTGAAGTATCAATAGCATTTTCATTAACCTCCGTTGACTGGTAATATATGGATGCACAGATTTTGTTGTCTGGCCCATAAATAACCTGGATATTATCGGGCTTTCTCATAACAAGTTAGGGAATATTTTCACAGTTAAAAAGAAATGGCTAATAATGTTTAAAGCCTTTTGAGGGACCCGAATCTTGCATCTTCTTGGTTTTCAAATTTACCTTATTTGCTGTTGAATCAGATAAGCAGTTGTTTCTCTGTTCCTCCCCTTGTAAGAATAGCGGATACATTCAGAATTGCACATACCTTGTGTAGAAGGTGAAGGGACAAATAACAATAAGAAACAAATCTGCAGAATGCTATAACATATAAGCTTATGAATAGTATCTCAGATTTGTTTTTTCAAAAGAAGGAATAAACAGTAAATGAGAAGGAATAAACAGTAAATGGGGAATGTTGTCATGCAGTTAAAACCGTAAATCTGTATTTTTACTAATTTGATGCCTTTTACTTTCTCTTTGTAGGAATGGAGGGGAAAAAACTGATTTCTGCAACAGACACACAGTATTCTAGTGTGCTCCTTCAGTCTTTGAATGAACAACGTGGCCATGGACTTTTTTGTGATGTTACTGTCATCGTGGAGGACCGGAAATTTCGAGCTCACAGAAACATCCTTTCGGCTTCAAGCACGTATTTTCACCAGCTTTTCTCAGTCGCTGGGCAAGTGGTTGAACTGAGCTTTGTAAGAGCAGAAATTTTTGCAGAAATTCTTAATTATATTTATAGTTCCAAAATAATCAGCATTCGATCCGATTTACTTGATGAACTGATTAAATCTGGGCAACAGCTGGGTGTTAAATTCATAGCTGATCTGGGCGTACCTCTGTCTGAAGGAAAAAACATGCCAAGCGAGGTCAAAGATGGTGCTTCAGAAACTTCAACTTCTAGTCCAGGTCAAAAGGATGCTGAAACACAAGTACCTGTAATAAGGCCAGAGAGTCAAGAGGTAACGGATGGGATGCCAGTTATAACACAATCATTCTCCTTACATGGCATAGAATATGAGACTACAAAAATTACAGTGAGTGATTCAGATGATGAGGATGATGATGTAATTTTTTGCTCTGAGATTGTTCCTCCAAAAGAATGTACTAAAGATACAAATGCTGCAACCCATAACCAGCCTTGCCCAAGTCCAGCTGGAGTTTCTGACCAAAAATCATGTGGCAGTGGTGGCTCTCCCCATTTGACGAGCACCACAGCAGCTCAAAAACTCACTTCATCTGCCGGTCAGCTAAGCCCAAACCAAACACAATCAAGTGCCGAATCACTTGGCTCTGCAACACCGCAGCATTTGACTCCTAATATCATTGTGCTAAATAAGCCTCTACTTAACTCATCACTCAGTGCTGGCTCCTCGCATCAAACACATGTGACCCCTACAATTAATTTACTTGAGGAGAACCAGCAGCCATCTAATAATGGCTCCTTAACTGAAGTGGAAACAACTGCTGTTGATGATGAAGAGGTTGTTGAAGATGATGTCGATATCATTAGCTCCTCTAGTCCTGGTTCAGTCAGCAGTAGCTCTTTGGTTCAGCAACCTTCTATACCCAAGGCAGCAACCTCTGAAGGATCAGGTGTACAGAAAAAACAGGTTGTTACATTTTCACAAGAACCATTTTCTAAACCTGGAGAATTTAAAATAAAAATCTCGGATGTCCTTGCTGGAAACAACAAGGAATTCAGTTCAGGTATAGCATCAAAGCATGTGGCAGAAGGACAGAAAATCATAACATTAGATACAGCAACTGAAATAGAAGGCCTGTCCACAGGCTGTAAGGTTTATGCAAATATCGGTGAGGATACATACGATATAGTCATTCCTGTAAAGGGTGATTCCGAGGAAGGCAAAGCCAAGCTTGATGAAACGCCTAAAACATCTGGTGGTGATTCGCCAAACAGGAAACGTATGAAAGTAAAGCATGATGACCATTACGAGCTCATAGTGGATGGAAGAGTCTACTACATTTGTATTGTGTGTAAGAGATCATACGCATGTCTGACGAGTTTACGGAGACATTTTAACGTTCATTCCTGGGAGAAGAAGTATCCGTGTCGATATTGTGACAAAGTTTTTCCTCTTGCAGAATACCGTACGAAGCATGAAATTCACCACACCGGTGAGCGAAGGTACCAGTGCTTGACGTGTGGCAAATCTTTCATCAACTACCAAATTACGGCCTCCCACATAAGATCAGTTCATAGCCAAGACCCTTCTGGAGATACCAAGCTTTATCGATTGCATCCTTGCAGGTCTTTGCAGATCAGACAGTATGCATACATTACTGATCACTCAAGCAATATACCAGTAATAAATGAGGGTGGAATTGTTTATCGTGTTGGCACAGGGAAGGATGGCACTGAAGGAACAACATCTAACCCTCCAGCCAAACAAATTACCTGGGATGACATTTTCATTCCACAGGGAAATGAAGCAATTTTTAAACAAAATCCATCAGAGGGAAGTACTGAATTTGAGTTTGTAATACCGGAATCTTACTGAAACGCATTAAATGCTGGAAAAAGGATTCAGTGCAGAAATATTGCACCTGTTTTAAATGAACTGTTAAAATCGCTGTAAAATCAAATGTTAAAGTGAAAACAAGTTAACTTGTTCTACCAAGTCATCAAATGGTAGCACTTAGATGAATCATTAGTAGCTCCAAGTGATTTGTGGAAGCGATTCATCTGAAAGTTTACTTGAATAGAGAATGAGATATTTCCAAGGAGCTGGCAGTGTTTTCTGGTATGTTAATTTTGATCAAAATGTGGGGATTTGTAGCTTGAAAAGGTACAATTTCTTCTAAAGAGCTAGAAATCTTTCTTCTAAAGTAATTGAGGTATTTCCTGTACCCATACGTACTGTGTAAACCCTTTCTTTCATGTTAGCACTTTAATGCTGAATTGTGTTGAGATGTTAACTAAGAAAACAGTAAGATTTTTCATCGTAGTCTCTTTAATATGGAACCATGTTTTAAAAAAAATCCCACAACTCATATTTATTTTTGTGAACAATGCATTACTGCAAGGGTTCAAAATAACTGATCCAGTACTTTGGAGTAGTGTGTTTTTGAACTAGCATCTTAGTTCTGCTTTTATAAGCACTATGAATCATCTGTCTTCATGCAAATACTCTGGCCAACAAAAGCTACTCAATTAGGGCTAACTTGAACAAACTTTATTTATACTTGGCAGTAGTGAGCAGAGTATTCAATGTCTGGACCACTATGTTTTACTCTTTTTGCAATGAGAAAAAAAACCCAAAACCAAAACAAAACCCACAAAGCTCAATAGTGAAGAAGCTTAGAACACTTAGGGAGGAGAAAATTTTGCCTTTTCAAAGCTTGAGGAATAACATTAGGTTTTCTTACTACAGGAAAAGATGCCAGTAGTTAGTTTGGAATAAAGTGCTGTTCCTTTTTTTGCTCTTCAAAAAGAAGGGCTTCAGTCTGGTATTTTTAAAAAAGTAATACTTATGATGAAAGTAAGGCTTTTTTTTTTAACTGAAGGCTTTGAAATTTACTTCTCAAAACTATGAAATAATCTAAGTGTTGTATCAGTTTAGCACTGAGACTGCTGAGGATCTTGTATGCCTATTTCGCTAGATCTTTAAGTAAAACAGGGATTTGGATTTTTTTTTACCCCCATTTATAGGGTGTGGAAGCATGAGGACTTAAACCAACAATCAAAAAATACCCTCCATCCACCATAATCCAAAGTATCATTTCTCTGCAGTTGTCTAGTTGTCATCTATTTTCACTTTTGGGTTTATTATATTGTCCTTTTTTTCTCCTTGCAATTGGTACATGTTTTGGCACTTAGAAGATAAATTAGATGTCCAACTTGAACAGGAAACAGCAGATCTGAGAAAAACAAACAGCTGTTTACTGGAGTCATAGTTTAGTATTTCAGATTTAGTAAGTTGTTGAATTTTTGTAAATGGTAATATGAAAACTGCTCAAGTTCTAGAAATGACTGAGAAAGATTGTCGTGCATAGTACTACTTAGTTATCGTAATCTTTCATTGCTTAAATTACAGTTAAAGGTTTTTCTTTTCTTTTTCAGGTTTTAAGTAAGCATCTTGATCCTATGACCTTCAAGGTTAAGGTTTTAGACATATAGTACTCTAGACAGAAAAACATTTAAATGGTTCAAATACAACTTGAGCTATAAAAAAAGGGTACCAGAAATCTGTATGAGTAACGATGGGAGAAAGAGGAGGATTTGTTTACCTTTTGCATGTAATGCTCAGCACTTCTGTTTTGTAGGCCAAGAACATGATATACGTGGTTATTTCAGATCATATTGCAGACCCTTTTGAATATAATGGGGTATGCTTTCAAATGTTAAGGTTGGATGTTACCTGAGATGGCGTTTCAGCAGTCAAACATAGTCCTCACAAGACATAAGTATTGATTGCCTGTATTAGCACAGGAAGCTCTGACGTAGCTGGCTGCGTGCTATATTGAGACTTCCTGAACTTTTTGACAAGAAAAATACAATGTTATTTTTGTTATTGACATGACACATTAAACATACATTACAAAGTGTACATTCAGTAATAATTAAACATAATGGCTATCAATATTTGCTGCTGATCTATTTAAAACCTTAAATTAAACTGTGCCTACTAAAGGTCTCTTTTTGGAGGAAAACTGGAAAATTAGGGCTTTGTAACTATTTTTGCTAGAAGACTCGTGCTTGCATGTGTCTCAGGGTCTTCAGTTTTCCTTGGAAGTGATTTTTGATATCCAAAGTCCAGAGGTCATGTAAAGCATTTTTTTAATTTCACTTCCAGTATTTATTGGTTTGGAAACATGTTAAATCCATTCTTTTAAAACTTTTTATGGGGCCATGAGCTTTTATATTTAGATTTCTGGCTATTGCACTTATATTCGGTTTTTTGTTTGTTTTTGTAAACACTTAGCTTCCAGTTTAACTTAATGAAAAACCATATGTAAATATTAAGAAATTGGCTTTGGGGTAATGGAAGAAAAAGATTGAATCTGAAAAAGCATTTATATAAAAATTAAAAATTTCAACAGAGTATGGTAGCAAACCTCACAGTCATTTATATGCATATAAAAACGTTAACGGATCTGCTGCAAAATATGATAATGGTGGCTGCATCCTCACTGTATGTTTTTTTGGGGATTCGTACCATAGCATTCCAGTATGTGAATTAAACAAATATTGAGATAACAATCGACTGCTTATTTATTTTGTACTGTTAAGGCATGCAGCTTATAAAAAGATGCAGAAGCTGACAACTGTATACATTGAACATTGGGTTCTACAGCTATTGCCTAGGAACTGTTCCACGTGAAACATCTATCATTTTTGCCAGATTTGTAATGTATATAGTTGTACAGTCTTTCCTTAACATACTTTTTAAAGTTGTGTTCTACTTTTCATTAATCAATACTTGATATTAGTTCTTAGAGCTTTCTATGGCAAAAATAAAAAAGTTTAATTCTAAAGATGGGTGTAGCATGTTTCTTTTTAACGAAAACTCAACTTCTACAGTCTAACATGTTAGATTACCAACAGTTTGTACCTTCCTTTTCCATATCTTTCGGAATAGCAGGGAACCCCCTGAGATGCAGGGGGGAAGGTGTTTTTATTTGGGGCTTAGGTTTTTTGGTGGGTTTTTTTGTCTGTTTATTTTTTGGGTTTTGTGTTGTTTTTTTTCGGTTGAGCACTTTCCAAGAAAGCAAATTAGCTAAAAAACTCCACTGTGTATTGTGAGCTGAATGTTGTGATACATGTTTACTCTCAGAATAGGCGGAGCTGCTGCGGAACAGTCTGTCCAACTACTGCCATCGTTGCAAATGAGCTAGAAATCAAGAAAAACATACATAGTGACCAGTGCAATGCATTTCAGGTAACTCATGGTTAGGGCTCCTCTTCTTACCAGGTTGCTGACTGGTTATGATTTGGAAGAGTTAGATTGTTGATGAACCATGGCTAACAAGGAGAAAATTAGTTACTTTATGTAGACTACTTATTACAGGTAAGGAATGCAATTTAATAAGTAACATATCAAATGATGTCTTGGATGCCTTTATCTCCTTAGTATAGGGCTTCCACCTACTTCTGCTAACATCAAAGAGCAGCTGACATCATCAGGACAGAATTGGGCCCAAAGTAATACAGTAAACATAAAAGTAAGTAAAGGAGACACTGACACTGCACCGGCTGGATTATTCACCTCTGTGTTAAGCAAGAAATCAGCAGTAATGACTTTACAGTGATTGAAGTCAGGGCACCCTGTTATGTGGGTAGAACTGCAGAATTATGAAGCATGGGGGCATCTGGGGCTTTTAAAAACAGAACTTAAAAAAAGGTGTTGCTGGCTAATCCTGATAGAAACACCAGTTTCTAATATAGCAAATACAGTTTTTTGGGTTTTTTTCTGGTGTGGGGTTTTTTTTTGGTTTTTTTTTTTTTTTTTAAAATGCACAATGCTATTATACTGGAATTCCTCAACTAACATTAAAGATGCTTGTAAAACAGGAAAGTTGCAAAAATGTAAAATGCAATTTATAAATGTTTACAAAAGTCACACAATTTTATTTAACTTTGGTAAAGTAATAAAAGGGTACAGATGAGTCACAATCTTGACATTCTCATAAGAAATGATGAATACAGTGCAGAATGTTGCATTTACATTAAACGCTTAGTTTTACACGAGCAGAAGGAAAAGGGTAATTCAACAGAAAATCCCACCAGTAATTTTTCAAATGTGAAAATGGACTTGTCCTTTTATAGTGAATTTAAAGCAGCAATTTAAGTTTTGCTTAAATATTCCTTAGAAAAAAAATGAGAATTTGGATAATTTCCTAAGTTTAGTATTTGTCAACTCAAAACCACTGACACTATAATTTCCTAATTGTTTTTCTGCCACTAAGTTATATTCCCCTCATGAGTTTCTTAGTCCTGTCCTGTAGTGTCCCCTAGCCCTATTTAGTTGACAGGCACAAATGGTAGAGTATGTTTGTCAGAAGTGGGACAGGACTGTTAGCTTTTATTTCAAAGATGCAGCAATAGAATGTTTTCTTATATTAAATTAATATGCCCTTCTGATTCTAGTTTTGTGGGGAGTTTTATCAGGAGAAGTACTGCTTATTTTGAAATTGCCCACAATCTCTTTATCAGGATTTAATTCAGGAAAATGTAATATAAAATGCATGAAGCCCTAGTATGTAAATTTATTTCCAGTATGCAAATTTATAGGAGCTGCACTTCAACAATCTATAGTAAAACAAAATGTCACCAGGATATGTTCTGCATACACTACTGCTTTAAATCCCATAAATTGTATTCCTTTCTCCAGCCGTTTATTTTTCTTTGTTACTGGAGAAAAGTTACGTTTGCTTCTGGATAAACAAACAGTGTCATCCTTTAGCTTACTAATATACTGATTAGTATTTGACAGTGAAAATGATACAGTTAACACGTAGCCTAGCCTAAAGGCTTTGCAAATGCATAGGATTAAAACCAGCATTATAAAGTGTGGGTGTACTTTGAAAAGTGAGATCAGAGACTTCAATGTTGTTTTCCATTTTAACAGTATTTCTTTTTTTTTAAGATTAAAAAATAGATGCCACAGTTCAAAATCCAACTGGTTTTTTTTTTTTTTTTCTCACTAGTATGTATTCCGCTTTTAGATTCTGAAAGCCGGATTTAGCTTTTAGGTACCTTTTTGTCTACATCAGTTGAAAGTAAAGGTAGACAATTGAGGATTAGGGTCAACAATCTGATGCTAAGGAAATTAAATCTTTAGGAAACAAGGAGTAAAATGTCAATACCTTATTTTTATCCCTGAAGTAAGCAGTTGAGAACGCTCAGGTCGAGCGGCTCAGATCTTAACGCTGTCATCTGAAATCACTTCCTGGAGTAGAACCACACTTTACAGGACACTGTGTCACATAATAAAGCTGACCTTCTTTTGTTATGCAGGATGCATGCAAAATCTGTTGGAATCTAGATCAATCAGCACAGTCATCAGCTGAAGATTAAATGAAAGTCACAACAATAACGGCAAATTCCTATCAGTTTCATCCTATATTACAGGGTGTTGAATTTTATCCATGTGAGACTTACATCTTGGAGAACTAGTAGTGGATATTCCTTATGTGCAGCCCATAATACAGCTACTAAAACAGTGCTTATTCAGGGTGCTGATTCAGTCCATTAAAAAAGTTAAAAGTACAAGCTTAAAAAAAAATTCCTAACCAAACAGAAGGAAAAAAAACCAGTAATAAATGTTTTCACTGCACTGTTTCAGTGACTTGTGGACAATTCCTGATGCTCTTTATAGGAATACAAGGAAGATTTAGGCAGTGCAACCACCCAAACTGTTTGACTTCAGCATTACTTACACAGAATTCAGAGAGAGACAACTGCATTTCACTTTTTATCTTAAGAAGCATCCTGAAATAAAACCAGCTTGCCTATTAAAGCTTTTCTTCTCAAAAAAGCAATATTCCAATTGTTTTGCTAGACATACATGAAAATATCCTATGACGTTATCTCTTTTCATTAGCGTTAAAGTTTGAGACACTGTTGCGGTTCCCCCCAAGATTTTTCCAGTGCATAGGCTGTAACCAACAAGTGACGTGAGCTAGGTTCTGTGGCCCCAAAAAATCCCAGCAACTGGAGCCCCAAGGCCAAACAAAAGAAGTGTCAAGTTGAGCTGTCTGCAAGCACCCTCACCTTAAAGAGATTGATACTCTCCAGCAACTATCGATCTTGGCTACCCTTACTTCAGCTTGGCACAAGATGGAGTAAGGCAGACCAGAATCTATCATCTGTGTTGCATCACTTTATTAAAAACCAAGGACTACCTTGCGGTACAACAAGGAAGCTGGAACTTAGGCCACCCCGCTACTCACTGACACTGGAAAACATCAGCAGTATGTCCCCTTCCTCATATTCCGCTGTTAAACCTCTGAAACCTCTCGCAAGAAAGAACAGTCCAATCTAATATTTGTATTTGCAATTATCTTCTGTATCTATCCTCCCGCTCCCTCCCACCGTAAAATATAAATACAAAACGTTCACAATTATTTCAATGGCAAATTTTTTTTTTCTTCTTTCCCACATTCTTTATGGTGTGTAAGGTGGTGGCTTTTCAAAAGGTGGAAAATACGGTGGCGAGTAACGAGGCGGCGCATTAGAGGACCACATATAGCTGGGAGATGGCGACACTGACTGGGGGTCATCAGAGAGGCCAGAAGGAGTGGAGGCTGGAAACACGCTGGAATGCTGCAGGGAGACAGCAAGAAGGCCGTAATGTAAACACTTCTTAATGTAAAGGACTCTGGCAAAGCGATACTTCATTACCAAGCAGTGCAAAATTAACATTTCAAGGCTCACTTCTGCAAAACATATGTACATAGAAATAAGTATTGAAATAACTTGTTGCATTCAAGGTAAGCACAGCCTGTAAGTAACAGTTTTGCATGATGACACTCCTTAGACCTAAAACTGAAGGCGGCATTTAAAAAAAAAAAACAAAACCAAAACCAAATTACTTTCTCATCACTTTTGTGTACCTGCTGCATTTCACAGAGCCTGGACAATTGAAAACTGATGAGTCTCTCTCAAATCTTGGATTTCACACATCTGCCAGTTTAGCAACAATGAACAGCCTGCAGATTATTTCTTTTTACATTACTTTTTCTCTTCATCACAAATAAAAAACCCCCAGAAATCAATGATAACAAAATAATTTATTCCTTCAGTAAGTAAAAAGCTTGAAAAGGTGGAGAAACAGAATTAGGTGCATGCCTAAAAATTAATTTCTGCTCTCCAGAATACCTCTGTTATCAAAAATACCTTAGACCTGAAGCCTCAAGTCATACGGTGCTGGCACTGTCAGAGACCTGCGCACAGGCTGTGTTCTGTCTAGAAACAGGCCAGACAAACAGGCAATGAAACACAGTCACTTGCATTCGCTCCTCTGGCCACTAATACACCGTGGTTTTATCCCTGACAGTCATGCTGCGCCCTGTGCTGCTGTTGGCCACCTGAACAAGGTCGGAGGCGACCATGTGATTTTACCTTGGCAGGCAGAGGAATGACGGACTCTGCAGTAATAGCAGGTTGTTTTCAAAAGGCATCTTTTTTGTGTCACTCCCCTAACACCAACCTGTGACGGTTTATTAAGCCGATATATAGACCATGAAAGCCCAGCCGGCACGCTGGAGCAGAGCGCCTTTCTGCTCTGCCGCTCAGGCACCACGCGCCCCTTCGCCACCCTCCGGCTGCAGGCACGGACTGCAAATCCCAAATGTGCCCGGCTTAAGGCCCTGGCAGAGACAGAAGCGCGAGGAGGATTTGCACTGTGCTGCGAGGGGCATGGGAGTGCATGCCGAGGGACCCGCGCCGGGGCAGCGAGGCCGAGCTGTACGCAGTGGTGACCGTGAACAAGGTCGGAGGTGACACGTGATCTTACCTTGGTGGGTGGAGGGATGACGGACTCTGCAGTAATAGCAGGTTGTTTTCAAACAGCATCTTTTTTGTGTCACTCCCCTCACACCAACCTGTGACGGTTTATTAAGCTGATACATAGACCACAAAAGCCCAGCCTCCTCAACAAGACCTCACAGAAAGCCATACAAACCGTTCCCGTTTCAAACACCACAACAGCTCTTCCATCCCACCCCAGTTCACCTAAAGCCCAATGGGTGGGAAGCCCCGGACTGCAAAGACTGCAAAGACATTTGGAAGGGCGCTGCCGCGGCAACACGGTGCTCGTTAGCAAACGCAGCCCTGGGTTTTCACCGTTACAAAGCGCCTGCGCCCGGCTGCCTCAG
>NW_009228475.1:11211-35289 GCF_000690835.1 Fulmarus glacialis
GCAGGCAGCAGCCTGGCTTTGTTAATGAAGCCGGTGGCTGGGAAGACGACACTAATTCCTCTTTCGACAGGGGGTGAAAGGCAGAGAAGGCCACCACTCGCCTGCGTTCTCTCGTCAGAGCCAAACATGGCTCAGGGCCTGCAGAAGTCAAAATGCTGCAGGAGTGAGACTTTCTCACCCGATTACCCCTAACCAAGCACACAGAGTGAGGAGTAAGATACGGGCACTACTTCCACCATGGCCCACCACAAAGGCCTGCTGCCTTCCTCACCACGACCAGCTGGGTGGAGTGTCATTAGCCATGGTATGAGCAGTGGCCACTGCAACACCCATCAGCTTGTGCTCCTGCAAAAACCAGAGAACTGGGTCTGCCATTTTAGAGTTGTGTGTGAAAGCCCGGCTCTTGCAGGGGCACAGGCTTCCTTAGAAATTTTGGAGTGTTGGGCTTTTTTCCTGTGAAAGATGTGTGGGATGAGTGGGAAGCACTGACTCGTCCAATTCTTGCACCAGATGGAGTGCAGCTTTCGAAAGGGATTTGAGAGGCGAGGCCGGGCTTGCTCTGTGTGCTGTAGGATGGCAGGGGAGGAGGTGTCAGGGTGGCACAGACACTGCTCGGGTCGGAGCAGGGCTCAAGGCAAGGGAGAGTCTCCACAGCCAGAGGCCTCAGCTAATGCTTTCATGCAGGCCCTCAAGTTCCCTGGAAGATAAGCAAGGCTCAGACTTGGAATTGCATTTGAAAGAGAGACTTGGCTATTTTAAATTTAGATTACCTCAATTTATGCCCAGCTTTTGTGCTGGCTTCTAAGCCAACACCTGTGCTCACAGCAGTGAGACACAGAGAGACTTTCATCCGTCCGGCTGAGATGTAAGCGCTAGCAGAGCCCCAGCAGTACTTCTAGTTGAAAAGCAGGGCAAATCCACCCATGCTAGTGGATCCACTTTCTGCTGGTACTGTGGCTGCAGTACAGACAAACCCCGAGTTAAACAGCGCTTAGCCCCGAGCAGCTGAGAAGAGGACTTCGCAGCAGAGCCTGCTTTGGCACGTGTTGAGGTTGGCGTTTTTGTAACTGTAAAAATTTATACAACACTAGTGACTGTCCCAGGCTGCGTTAATCTCAAAAATGAGTCACAAATCTGTATAAATAAGTCCGAGAAATTCTGATGTAAGCATTCAAATATTTCTAGGAAGCCCTGACAACAGTGTTGCCTAGTGGCACTAGCAGTAAAACCAGAAAGGTTTAGATTCATGTTACCTCTAACGCATGGCTCTGATGAGGGAGATGGTGGCCATCACAGGGCACACCTCTTAGTTGACGTCCAAAACCTTAAGCTCTTGTTAACAAAAAGTCTCCAGCCCTGATGGTTGCAAAGAAAACGTATGATGTGTTAAGTTAACATCACCACTGTGGTAACATCCACCTGACAGAAGAGCTGAGGAGGAAATGTCCTCATCTGCTTCAACAAGTGAAAGTTAATGTTGACAGCAAGGTTCACATGAAATCACTGTTTCCAACAGCACAGCTCCATAACTCAGAAGAGGGAGGGGTGCATTACAACAGAGGTGATCTTTGCAGGGACCGTTCTTAGACCAGCTGAAGCGTGTGGAAAAAAAAAACACAACAGAAGGGCTTTTCAGCCAGTATGTGTCTTCAGGAGCTCAAATAGCTTGTTTCCAAAAGCTCATCTGTTTCTCTCAGACATAGCAGTTAGCCTAACAAAAACCAGCACCTAACACCTTGCTTTGCCTCTATCGTCAGAGCATTGCAGGTGCCAGAGGCAATGCCTATTTTTAATGTGGCCTCTACCAGCGAACGATGGGGGAGGCAGGCAGCAGGTTCTGTTGCCTTCTTTTCAAGGACAGCTTTCAGGAAAACACTGCCTTAGTAAGAGAGAGCACTGCCAAGGACCAATGCCTAGTAGGAAAGATTTGGTATTCTCTGCAGGAACAGGAAAATTAAACTGTGTGAATGACGGGAAGACAGGCCTCCAGAGTCCTGTGGACCGGCTGGATTTAACCTTGCCGCTAAACAAGAAAACATCCTGTAACATTCCCTACCTGAAAGTCGTATGCAGAGTAGGGAGGCAGGTGAGGAGTGCTGTGGTAGTAGGTGTTGTAAGATGTCACTTGTGGCCTTGAGTAGTAGGACACCGAAGGGTGTGCGTTTTCAACCGTACAGTTCAGAGTAGGGAGGGAAGGAGTCTGTTAAAACAAAAAGAGAGAATCTCAGGCTGCTAACCAAGTCACAGAAAGCTGACAGCTGAATGAAAGTAGAAATGATTTAAAGGAGCTTTCTGTGTCTTGAGAGCTCAACTCTGCTGAATTAGCAACTGGCAATCTGGTTCCCTCCTAGGCAGCAGGTGAGTCCCGAGGTCATTTCATTCCTCAGCCACCTATTGTCCCCTCTCAGATTCCACAGAATAAGCTGGCAATAGCCCAGTGCACACCAGTACTCAAACAAAACAACCGTTCAGATTGCATCTTCACAAGCAGGAGAAAGAATCTGTTAATTTTGATTGCTCTGTTATTCAGTGCATTTTGAGATCAGCATATTTCAAATCCTTTTGTACTGCTGTTCAGACACTTCTATACATCTTTTTTTGCAGAGGTTTACAGGCTGTCTGGTGTGGATCAAATCTCAAAAGGCCACGATGTACAGCTGGAAATGTGTCTCCTGTTTTGTTTGGGAAGATCTTGGTGAGTCTGAGAAGAGTGTAGGAAAGATCAGAGTTCTGAAATAAGGCACCTTTAGTGCACGGCCCAAGATTTGTTTGTAAGAAAAATGTATTGCCAGGACAAATGCTCTTTTCTGGGTGTCTCATTTTGTATTATTCCGAATGAGTCACAAGAGACTGAAGAAAACCCCAAATTTATCTGTTGAATGTTCAGTTCTCCCCATAGATTTGTCCTTTGCAGAACAAAACTCTATGGAAGGTAACAGGCAGCCTGGTTTAGTGGGGGTATTTCAAAGCTCACATTGTCAGAACAACATTTTTTTCATTATCTGAAGTTTGCAATCTTTCACCTGGTTTTGGTCCCCAGTTCACCCTCTCAGATTCTGCACCATGAAGAGACTAGATGGAGAGTTTCAGCCTAACAGGGCTGCTTAAACAGTCTGTAAATCTCTGAACCCTGCTACTGTTATAAAATCAACAATTCACGAACAACCACCACACATTTCCTTGTAGAAGGTCAATGCTATGAAAAGGAAGACCAATTTTTAAGAAAAAGCTTGTTTTTATTCATCGTGGTATTGCCAACACCTCTGAGAAGGTTCCTTTTGAAAATACAATCTCCCAATTGTGTTCATCTTTTCTAATTGTGTTCAGGTGGTGACACGAGATCAGAAAGGTGAATCATTTCCACTTTCTCCTTACAGTTATTTCATGCCCTTCTTTCCAGCCTGATTGCAGTGATGCATAGATCATTTGCATTGAAATACCAATAGCTGTTTTCACGACTATTTTCAAAAGGCAATTTGCCTAATTTGTTTTGTTTAATGCACAGAGAAATTGGTACCATCTTACCATGTCTTTAAAGCCTCCAAGTATTGCTGCTGTAATGATCCCTAGGAATAACCCCACTATATTGAGAATCGTTGCCGACCAAAGCAAGTGGTAAAGGTGGATGATGTCCTGGCAGCTGCTGACATCAATGTATTCATAGTAGCCTCCAGAAATCTCTACTCTGCTAGATTAGAAAAAAACCAACAATAATGATAAAAAAATGCACCACACATCATAAAACCTAAGCACTTCTGCTGGACAGTAACATGCATTCTGCAATTTAATGATAGCCTCAATCTAACTATCGAGGGCGTGGGGATAAAGCCTCCTAGATCCCATGCTTGTGGCATTTGAGATCTCCCTGCATGACAACGGCAGGAGATGGCTTGATCTGTTGCGAAACAAACAAGTCCTGCAAGGCCTGCAAATACCCAAATGACCTTGAGCTTGAATCTGCCTCTTATTTCTATCATCTGAAATCTCCACAGAGATCCTGGAGGCTTCCCAAAGACAAACCGGTCTTAGAATTACCCAGGGAAACCAGTCCGTGCCCCGAGGAGCGGCAGCTGCCCCTCAGGGCAGCGCTGGCTGTTCCTCACAGCCACAAGAGCGGCTGGGTGGGACGGGCACAGGACAGCACAGCTGGCCTCCTGGCACCGCGGGGCTTGGCCACAAAGCACGTCCAGCTCAGCTGCTCTGCTCCAGCCGCCTGCCCTTTGCAGCTCTACAATGGCATGGGCTGGCAGGACCTCTGGGATCCTGGCAGAGAGAGGTCTTTAAGCTCACATTTTTAAGCTTTTCCACATGCAGAAAAGAGGTGGAGAAAACTCAGTCGAATCCACTTAGGTCATTATTCTGGAAAGGGAAGAGTGGCTCCTGCAATGTGTGGGCTGGAGTCTCGCAGGCAGGATTCTTCAGCAATGACTTCTCTCTGACTGCCGCTTGGGGAAACAGGCTGGCGTTCGGCATAGCTTACCAGATGTAGTGGGCTACAGCAAATTCCTCTCAAGAAAACATATTTATTGGGGACGAACTATACTAAGGGCTTCTGAATGACTTTTCTCCCAGCTCACATATGGGGTTAGGCTCAAACTGCACAAGGGCTTTGAGGAAATGGGGAAGAACAGGCTCATATTTAAGGCCAAGAAGCAGGAGATCCAGGCTCAGCTCCCCAGCAGACTCTGCAAGGCCTGCAGGAACCTGCCCCCTTTCACAAGAGCCACCCTCCTTCCCTCATTACTCAATTTTGGTTTCTTCTTTTCTTTTTTTCCGTATCTTGTTGTAACGGGCCACTGCAGAATACATTGCAACAAGGAGACGGGGATTTCAAGCAGAATCGAGGCAGAGCGTAACCACAGGTTGTAAAAACCTGTATGTTAGCCTGCATGACCTCTATATAACCTGAGCACATACCGTGACTGCCTTTAACAATACAACCTGTATGTACTGTTTGCAAGAGCTTGTTCCTATGGAGATGTGTGAGAGCATAAAGCTCTCAGACAGCCTTGGTGTACCACTGAGAACGTTCAGCATTGTACAGATAAGTACAGCATGTACTTATCAATGGGAAGGGGCTCATCTGATGCTGCCACAGCTGGGGTTCCCAGCATCAGGAGGGATGCAAGATTGCTGTCACTTTTTCTATAATTTCCATCCCTTACATAATACGTGAGCTAACCAACCTTGAGCGTCTGTGCCTTTCTTACTGAGATCCCAGAAGAACCAGCACCTCCTCAGTGCAGAACACTTGTGTGGCACTAAGCAAAATAGAGATGGCAACAACTGATATATTAGAGAGGGGAAAAAGAGTCAGAGGCAGGACCCTGAACCAGCCTGACGGGGGGAGGAAGGGGGAAGAAAAAGAAAAAAAGATACAGAAAAGTTACAATTTTTCTATTCCAACCACTTCTCTGTGTATCGCTCTCTTCAGCTAGTAAAAAGGGATCGTGTCCTGTAAACTGTCAAAGGAAAATGTGAGCTTCACCCCTCTGCAGGGTGAAGAAACAAAGGCCTACAGAGACCAGGGACTACCCTTCCCAGCACGCGGAACCACCCTCTCCCAACAGCGGCTTTTGATCTTCCTCCACCACAGTCAATAATTTAAGTGGGGGCCAGCCCAGCTAAGTACTGTGAGAAATGCTAAGCCTGAAACAGCCCTAGGCAAGAGCCAGCACTAAAAAAATCAATTCATTAATTGCTTGCTGACACACATTAGACACTCCAAAAGATATAAGCAGTGCATGCTGTAAATTAAGTTGGCTTAGGCACAGTAGCCAGATCTAATGATGGTGCGATCACTATGCAGTGGTGCTCGATTCGCAACCACCCCTCTGACTCATCTTTGCACAGTGCTGGTACACGTTCCAACCTCTTGTGACCATGAAAGATATTCACTGGGCAGAGAGGACACTGATTTATGAACACGCAGGTGGCACCAGCCTGCGAACTCTCCTCCCTGTTAGTAGGGTGGGGAATGAAATAGTGAGAAGGTGAGGAAAAACAGTGTCCCAGTTTTTACATCCTCAGTCTTCTACAACAAAATAAAACCCAGTGAACAAGCAGTGCCAACAGAGAAGGAAGGTGTTAGGACAAAGGACACTCAATAGGGGAAAAATTGGGGAAGGCACCAAGCATGGAAGTAATGGAAACTCGTGCCCTCCTCATTTTTCCAGCCGGGCTGGCCCGGAGCATGCTCACCTGTAGCTGGGATGGTTTCAGTGTATTTCACACACCCCTTTACTTGGTTACCTTTTGCCTGGGAGTCCCTGTGGCTAGCAACCATAGCTTAAGATCCCTTCCCGCAACAGCTGTCGTTAACCGATACTTTGCTCCTGCCCTATCCTGGCCCTTCGGACACCTGCAAACCACTGCTCACTTTCCCATGGCCAGGAATGGTATTTTTCGCTTACTCACTTTCCACAGTTGTACAGGTCACAGCAGAAGCAGGTGTTGGTTTTTATTTTCGGTGTGCAGGGTGCGCGGCGTTGTGGGTGACAGATTGCCTGTGTGAAGCCAGAAAAAATACATAAGGCACATAAGGACATAATCGCCAAACACTGTTTCTGCTGCTATTTGGCCTGCTCTACATAGAGATTTTGCACTGATCTCCAGATTAGCCCCAGGCAAATTTTTTTTTCCTTATCTTGCAGAACAGGTCCGACAAAGTACACAGTTATACTGGCATAAAGACGCACTGGACTAGAACAGACCAGCATTTCCTTCCACCATGGGGAAGTCATAGATAAGCATGTGCCTGCATAGGAAGGGGGTGGTGCAACTCTTACAAGCAGCCAAGACCTTGCTGAACTAACACTCCTCACCACACAGCGACTTAGAGCAAAGAGTTGTCAACAGGATGATACAAACTGAGAGCAAGATTCCCATATTGGTGAATAACTGACTAAAGTGGTTAATTGTCTGCCTGTGGGTAGTAACACCCAGGCTCTAAAGATGGTCTTTAGACTGAAAAGAGAATGGACCCCACAAATGCCAAGAGAGTAGTACTTACCTTGCACCTCAAGCAGGCATTTTAATTTGGAATATAGTGGCTATTCAAAACTATCTGGGAACTTGTGAGGATATCTCAGAGACACTCCCAGTGCACAGTAAAAGCAGCCAAAGATGTGCACACACACTATCAGTATGTGGTAGGAACATCCGTCCCCAACAGGCTTCTCTTTGGAGAAGACAATAGACAGCAGAGGTGCAGAGGCTGGTATATGTTGCTCGTATTACTGAATTACTGCTGTCTGAACTCTTAACCCACCACCCTGCTCCTGTAATGAACGCGCAGCTGAAGATCTAGAGAAACTGGTGTATTTTCCTCTCCCCCATCCCCTCCTCTCCACCTGCTTCTTCACTAACATGGCAGTACCAAGCGTGGAGGAATTCACTCCTTGAGTCCGCTCGCACCCCGCTCCCGCCCCAGGCCCAGCCTCCCACCCCCTCCTCGCTTCGCAGACCTCCGGTACACCGGAGCAGCAGCCTGGCAGCAGGTTCCTCCACCTGCACCATGAAGCCAGCCCCTTCACGGAGACAGCACATCCGAACCTGCTCTCACCTCTGGTGGGGTTGTGCTCTTGGAGTAGTACTGACATCGCCCCGCGTACAGCGGCCTCAGATCCTGCCGACGAAAACGCACCACGCTTAGAATTGCAGCGAAATCAAAATCAGCTAGCTGGTCCGGGGAAAGGGGCCAGGCTTTAAAGAGATCCTGCTCGCACATCAGCACCTCGATACAGTGGCTGTTCTGCAACACCCCCACTCATAGCAGCCCCCCACCTCAGCCCCCCTGAGCCCCAGGTGATGCCTGGTCCTTGGAGGCATGCATTTGTTGCAGCTAGCACGGGAGGAGCAGGCTATTAAGCCGGGCTCGTTTGGGTGAGGGCAGCCACCCCAAACTGGATGATTCATTCTTCATCCCCCCCGACACAGCCCAGAGCTGCCTGACATGTTTCTGAGGGTTCTTCATGCTGAATCATACCAATTTCTTACTAAATTGTTGGCAAATTTGTCTTTCTGGGCTCTTAAGTGACTTGTGGGAAAGCTCGGGAGGATTACCAATGGCTCAGCCTGCAAACAACCTGCATTAATGTCTCACTTCAGGGCAGCCTGGTCCCCAGGGCAAAACCTCAGGGAAAGCAATGCTGGATGTGTAACCGCGTCAGCGAGCCCTTCCCAGGAGCAGCTGGACTTGCTCTGGGCGTCTGATCCAAAGCTCGGGGTGACAGGCCAGCGGCAGGGGATAGGGGGAACGCTATGTGCTAGTGTGGCCGGAGCACGTCTCCAGCAAGACGATGTTCTTGGACGGTTAGGGGGTGAAGCGAGGCCAAAAGCACGTCCGTTCATCAAGAGGCAGAAACCAAAGCCCTCGTCATCCCAACTGCTCAGGTCTGGCTGCCTCAGACATGCAGACATCCCCGTGGCCGGCCGGGAGGAGGTGCCAGCTCATGCCATCACCCAGCCTGTGAGGTTAGCACCTAAAAATCACAGAGCAAGTCCGCAGAGCTCAGACCCACACAGCCAGGATCAGGAGTCGAAGGAGCTTCACCTTTTTATCGAAGCTAATGCTTCATATGCCCTTGCAAGGGGGGTCAGAGATGGCCAAGACTTGCTGGTTGCATCCAGACAGACGGAGACCTATCCCGCAGCTGAACGGAGCTGCCCTTTGCTCTGTCAGCAAATCCTGCCGTCCAGCCATCTTTCTACCATTGGAACGCTCAGGGGCAGGAAAGGGGAGCCGGCTTTGCAAGAAGAATAACGAGCCAGCTGACATGGGGAGTTTCCACTTCATGGGTAATTCTGGCCTTCTGAAATTCCTTTCCATTCTGATCACAAATAAACCCCAAATCTGTCTTTTTAATCCCATTTTGCCAAAAATTTCAAAAAAATTCATCAAACTGCAGAGTTGCAGGACAAAAATCTGTATGCAACTATAAATTTCAATTACAAAGTTGAAATGGAATTGTGTTTTTTCATTTCTATACTAATAACTGAAGCTTTTGCACATCCCACTGTACTAGAGATTGCTCATGACAGCAGTAGCTCATATTTTTTTACGTCATCGAATGGAAACTGAGAACCTACTGCAAGTGCTTCCTGTTTATTCTGTAACGCTTTAATGAGCTTCGTAGCAAATTGCTTCATTCTACTACAACATCCAGCGGTTCAATCAGCATTAAGAACTACCTCTGCTAATATGTAAAATATGATAGAGGTTACTGCTTGTATATTGTCTCTCGGCAATAGCTGTAGTTCACATTACACCTTATAGTTTTGAGACTCAGTAAACACACAAAACATACAGAAAAAAACTAAAGCAAAGTTTTAAGATCTTAATGCTTGCTGCTCATTTAAAAATATTTTTGCAAAACTGATATATTTTTCTAAAGTTTATGATTTAAAACAGTATTCAGCACATGACATATATTTACAGGGTTTGATGTGGCCTGATGCGGGATTACGGACACCATCCCTTATTTTCCTAGAGTAAAAGCATTGCAGGACCTGTGTTTTCCTGGAAGCACTTACTATGTGTCTGGCAGCAAAGACACCGTCTACTATGGCACAGCAGAACGCAGCAATAACGCCAAAGCTGATGAAGACGATCGATGCAACCAGCTGAGAAAGGAAAACAAAGCAAAGTATCATCTGCCTCTCCACAACGAAGCGTTTCGTGCCCTCTCCACAAGGATACGTAAACCACAGTCAATAAGCCCTCAAGCAATCAATGACCCAAATGTTTGCCCAGGCTGCACAGACTCGTCTCATTGAAGGCAATGGGATGCGCGTCTCAAAGGAGAGCACCCCTCCTGCAAGGCGGCAGGAGTAGTAGGGTTGTGTCAGACTGGTTCTCTGGGGACTTGATATTGTAATGGAAGTTTTTCCATGACTCCAAAGCGCTAAACTTCAGCTGAGGATACACCTTCTCTTCTGGCTGCTGCTGTCCTTAACTCTTCCCTGGAAAGAAAGGAGGGGATTTCTTCTCTCCCCCTCCTGGAGCGCTGTGGGGAGCTGCTCCTGTGAACACTTCCCAGGCTGTAAGGACACAGGAGACTGCTGTATGCGAACCTCTCTGGTGGGACTGCGCCTTCAGGAAACAACGCTTTCATGCAGGCATAAGCACAAAGCCATGAGGCCAGAAGACAGTGACCAGCCTATGCCATGGGATGTCGTACACCCTCACAGCAGCCTGGCTGGGGTCCTTGGTGCCGGGCTGCGGCAAGCACAGCCTACGAGACCTCCCTGCAGCTTGGGGGAGGTGCAGGGAGAGAGATCTCCACCTTCAGCTCAAGGAGGGAAGTCAGACAGGTCTGATCCTCTTCCACTGGCCCCATCCTGCCCATTCTTAATATTAGAGTGAAAACATTCAGAAGGTAAACGAGCAATACTCAAACCCCAACCTGGGTATGAGAAACAAAGTCTCTACTCCCACTACGCCACTTTAAACACCACCTCTGCCAAAGTGCTCGGCTGGGGGAAGCATGCACGAGTGCCGACACGACCCCTTCTCGCTCCCGAGCAGCAGCTCAGCTGCTGCCAGCGGGCTCCAGACCAGCTCGTCACACACAGAGCTCCCAATGCTGATCCCAATCCCCATCACAAAGCACATCGGGGATATCGACAGGGCCATGGAGGGAGGGCAAGTGCGGCATTCAAACACACAGGTTCACAAAGATGTAGCTTGGGGAACAGCAGTATTTCCATTTAAAGCACTGAAAGCTTTAGTGGGTTTTTCGCTGGTGGTTCTCCACTCCAGCAATCACAGCCTTCAAGTGTCGGTCGCTGGCAGCTGTTAAAAACTGCTTCTCCACAAGTATAAAATGTGACTCTGGTCATCGGTAGCTTTAAGCAATAGTAAAAATCACTAGTAGCATGAATACAAACATAACAGTTAGCTTGGCCAGGTATCTCGGGTCTCCTGGCACAGGGATGTTTGTTTTAAAGCTCCAGGTGCTAAGTTTGCTCAAAAACCTTTGTCCTGCCACTCCACGAGGATCCAGTTCCCAGAAAGACAAGTTAAACGCCTTGACAAACAGAAGCCAGAAGGATCCTATATGTATTTTTAAAGTATCTCAGGATTTTTAGGTTAATCACACTGTTTTTACCTAAACCTCCCTCAGTGAAAACAGACCTTCCTCCAGCAACATCCACGTGCAGAGCAGGTCAGCTTAAGCAATGAGTGGAGGTGCAGGAGAGCTCACTTGGGACAGTGGAAATGGTCCCTGTACAATTGCTCACTTCAGTTAGCTTCAAAATGAGAGAAAATAAAATGGTTTTCTAGATGAGGCAAGTATTCAGGATGTACATTGTCCCACTGCAAGTAAAAACTGCAGCAGTAGATAGAGCAGACTGAAATTAACCCAATGACCATTCAAACACTAGTAACAAGCTGTTACTGGAATATTAGATGCTGTGCCACAAAGTACTTGCAGATGGCAGCAGGTGACAAGTTTTCCAGGATCAGGTCCAGGATCCTACGCTGGGACCCTGTTTCCGTCAGCTGTAAACACCAGCATTTCCTCCCCACTCAGACCCACACCATCTCCACATCTGGACCACAACTGGCACTATCCATTACAGCAGTCACACTGTTTCACTGCCACAACCAGGGAAACCACACAAGGGGAGAAAGCACAGCTTCTTACAGTCTCGGTGGAAGAAATGGGTTTTATGGCCTAGGTTATTTTGTAGCAAGTTTAGTTTTTCTCTGTACTGTCCTTTGTTTCATACGTACATGAAAGAGGATATTCTCCCTAAACAGCATGACCCTTGGAGATGGGAAGTGAGCCAAACACTAAATATATACAATTAGAGTATTTGTCGGTTGCCCCTGCTTGCAGATAGGAGCTGCTAATATGGTTATTTAAAATAATACAAGGTTACTGATGATACTTTTGTAACAGCCCTACTAGGATATAAGGATCTGGTGTTAGAAACAGGTTTGCTCACTCTATTTACACAGTTTCCTCTCTCTCAGCTGGAGAAAGAAAAGCCTGAAAACCAAACACGGAGAATTTATGATGAAGAAAATCAAACAGTAAACAAAAACATACAAATTCATTTTAACAATCCCACGGCTTTCAACTAATCTCATGAGTTGCCAACAAGATTTTTGATTTGGGGTTGACAATAGTGTTACTGTAGCAAGCAGAAGCCCCTCTCAAGAGCCGTGTGATATTAGTGATTGGCCTTCGCTCATCTAACTCCTGCCGAAGTCAGCCACACCGAATAGCGTTCGGACAAGAAAAGACAAACTGGGTTCAGGTAGTGCAGGAACCATGAAGCAAGAGTGCTCCGGGCTGAGGTTCCCTTTAGGCCACGGTCAAGCTGTGGGCTGCGAAGCTGTTGGTTATTACTTTTCCACGACACAGATGACTGTCACAAAGCCACGTAAAATGCTGACTCCTCACTTGAAAACTGCTGAGTGGGCAGCTTGGGTGTAAGTCAGAGCCGCCCGCGGCACTGGCAGGCAGGAAGGCAGCCGCTGGGCAGCTGGCCCTCCCTGGGGGGACGAAAGCTCTCCCTTACTTTGACACGTGGGAAGTGCAGACGCGCGGCATGGAAGCCAAGACACTCGGGTGGGAAAAACCACCCGAGAGAGGTCTATTCCTGTCGGCAGGCTGGAGAGAAGTAAGGAGTGCTGCTTCAGGTTAGCTCTCCCGACAGCCACACTGGCTTGCTCAACTCCTGACACTCCCCAGCCAGCTAATGGGCAGAAGCACACACAAGAACACGGCAGCAGAAGTTGCTTTTAGCTCTTCCTGCCATCACTGAGGAGCAACTGCGTAACAAGCAACACCAAGACTGCATTTTAGCAAACTAGGACACAGGGGAAGTTCACAGAAGATAAAAAAAAAAAAATCCTGCACTGCCAGTGGTATTATGGAAACACGTAATGGACAAAGCTGCCACTGTAAAGTGCTCCTGGGCAAGGAGGAGATGTGACTAAAGCACGGGGACAATAAGTGACAGCTACTGCATGTCCTCTCTGCGGTCAGAGCAGAGACACGCTAGCTGCCAACTGAGGCAGCAGTGATGCAATCCCTGCAAAGCTGGGTCATGTGTGCTTTTTAGGACACAAAACGATAGAGAGATGAAAAGAATAAACACGGGCTACCCAGGGCTCTTCAGAATAAACAAACAAGTCAAGTCAGAGCCATGCTGTCACTCACGGGCACTCCTGTGAAGAATGCAGGACTGGCATAACATGGTCATAGCTCAAGCAGACCCTGACATGCTGCTAATAAACAATGAGCAAGAGGCTTGGAAACCCTGCTAGGACAGAAAGAACAGGACATGTTGCTCTTGCAGAGCCAGGGTGAAAACAACAAAAAATATCCACTGGGAAACCCACCTCCCCTGCACCCTGTCTGATTGTGGGAAAGGCAGTTTTCCTCTCCTACAGGGTCTGCCTCACCCTCTCCCTCCTGGTCTGCAGGCAGCATGCTATTCGCAAAGCAAAGGGCAAGGCAGCCCTGTCCAGTCTCTGGATTAGGACAAGCAGGAATTTCTCCCAACTCCTTCTGCAGCTTGGCAAACGTGCCTTAGCCTTGGTCAGCAGCACACCCTGCTAATCTGATCCCTGAGCCCCCCCGCAGAGGCAGCTTCATACCTGCAAAAGCAGGCGGCAGCGCTGGGCCAGCGGGACAGGCTGCAGGGACAGCACGGTCCCCCCTTGGCCCTGTGTAACCTCATACCAGAAAGACTGGAGGGATCTCGCTGCCAGAGCATGGGGCAACCACCAGGGAGGGGGATTGCAGCCACTCTCGCGGGAGAGTCAAGCGGAGGCAGGAGGCCGGCATGCCCACAGGGCGCTCCAGGAGCTGGACTGTACCTCCCCGCATGCTACTTCTAGCCAGCCACATGCGGCACGCAGAGAAAACAGACGGGGAAACATTGAGCTCGACAGCCTGCCAGGACCACATCAGGTACCAACTTCTTTTGATCTCTCTATACCCACACCTTTTGCTAAATTCTCTTCCCTCCACCCTAAGCCCTGTTACTGACACCTCCAAGCACGACAGCCCCTACCTTCAAGCACAGGCAGGAAGATGAGGGGTTTGTGAAACAGCGTCAGCAAGACATGTTTAGGGGCCATCAGAGACCCAGCCAAGTCCACACAAGTCTCCTGTGCTTGCCAAAGGGGGTAATCTGGGCCAGCTCTGTCCCCACTGCACAGAGAGACCCCCTCCCACCCCAGCACAAGCTCAGTTGTGATCGTATCGTATCAGCAGCACTGGTCTCATCTGGCTTGTGCCATCTGCATGTTCACTGCCCACCTGCTCTCTTCTCAACGTTGTTCCCATGGGATGGGACACCAGAGACCTGCCTAGACAGTGGCTGGCCCACCCCCGCACCACAAAACCCCCTTGCGGGGACCCCAGAGACCGCCCTAGACAGTGGCTGCCCAACCCCAGCACACAAAAGCCTCCTTGCAGCGTGAGGAGGGAACCAGAGAGCGCTGTGGTCCGCACATCTGGTCTAGCCAGCATCTTCTGTGCTTCTCAGGTCCCCAACTGCTGCTTTACAGCATGCAAAGTTTCTTGGTTTTCCTTCCTACTTGAAGAGGTGTTTGGAAACAAGGACCAGCAACACGCCTGTTAATCAGCAACACTGGAGAAGTCAGTTGCTTTCCAATTACAGCAGTCTTCATGCTTTTTGTCATGTTGGTATCTCGACTAACTTATTCTCTAGACATATCTAGAGCAGAGAGCTCTGAGCACTCCTGTCCTCAGGAAGGACTTTCTGCTGGGCCCTCTAAGGGCTTTCACCTCCAGTTTCCGGGCTGGTTGTCACACCACCTGCTTGATCACCTTCTCTATCCTTTGCTTAGACAGAAAGTGGCCAAAAGCAATTTTCGCAGACCCCCAAGCCTCTAAGAATTTATTTTAAAAGATTTAAAATAAATGTGCCATGTTTATGTTATTTACCATATTATGTATCACATACAGTGACAGCTCAACAGAAAAAGCACTGGGCATGAGTCTGTGAAGCACTGACTATCCTGGAAACTCCAAACACTCAATTTCAAGCCCTTTAAAAAAATCCCACTGAGTTCAATGAGACTGTGTATAGTCACTTTGTGCTTCCTTGAGCATTTTTTTTTTTTTTTAATTTAAAAATATCAGGGTTAACAGCCTTGTTCTCCTGGGCTGCCAGAAACCATCTCTAGTTCTCAAGAGGGATGCAACACTACCCTGGAAGAGTTAGGAAAACCAATAATACTCTTTACATACAAAATTTGAGCTACTGTCATTTTTTAAAAAAAGTTTTTATAATGAACTTACCATTTGCCTTTTGTTTTCTATCAAGTTTGATCCAATTATTCCAAGAAACGACCCAAAACCAAGCTGAAAAACAACATATTGTTAGCATTTACATCAGGACGATATCCAACGTATTTTACATACAGCTAGAACATAATTAAATCCAGAAGCAGCAAAAGAACATACTGCGGATGTGTGAGCACTCTTCCTTCAGCAAGGAATCAGTGGAATCTTTCACTAGCAGGAACTATCAAGTGTATCCCTTATATGACACTAAAAGCGTGTGTAGAAACCAAAAGGATGAGTTCTGAATTCCATCCCCTTCCCAGTGATGCTGAGAAATGGCTGGTGGATGAGGATATGCACTGCTGTCTTGGAACAACCCTACGAATACTCAGGAGCCTCCAGATGCAAACCTAGCAGGACCATCACTAGCATCTGCTAGTGATGTAACCTCACCAAGGGTGTGAGCAATCATCTAAGTTTTCAACTCAGAGAGTTTCTCGATGTGAAGTATGAAATAACGGAGAATTATACTCAGGAAAACTGAGCAGTTTTCTGCCTTCTTCTACTCCTCCCTCATTTCCAGGGGTGAAGATGCATCAACCAAGGTCTTCTACCAGAAGAGCTCACACCAGCCCAGCCAACAGAATAAGCTACTCTAGCAAAAGCATCTTTTCTTGCTGCCACAACTGACAACACCATTCTTATTTCAGCTCAGTGAAGTCAGCCAGGAGTGCGATTTCCCACCTCCTTTCTCCATAGCCTTAAGCTATTCAGCTATACTAAATAGAAGTTTCTAGGACAGAGCACACCTCAGCCAGGGCAGAAACAGGGACTTCAGCCAGGAACCACGGACTACGGGGGGAGATGCAGAAGTGCTTCTGTGTCACACCAAGAAAGGTCTTTGATCGGTGTAGAGCATATCCAACTCCACTTCTATGGGTCGGCAAAATGAAAAGTGCCGGAAAAGTCCTACGGTTGGACTGGTCACATTAAGCAGGTACAAACCCAGCCAATAGACTAGGGGGCCAGTGAAGATATGGATGAGAATGCCAAATAACTGGCCAACTCCTCAGGAAGCAGAATAAGGCACAGAACAAGCTGCAGCGACTCAAGAATGAGTCAACTAACCTAGAATCGATATTTTAAGATCCAGGAATAAAAAACAAAGGTTTAATAAATCCGATACTAACAAGCAGAGGCACGCGCAGAGATTAGCAGACACAAACGTGGTGAAAAGTTGGGCTTAAATCTTCTCCCACTCTGCTTAAGCCCAGTAACATTTGGTGCAGTGCCGTGGGCAGCAAAGGCTGCTGGCTCAAACGGCAGGGATTAAAGCGGAGCAGTTGATCAGGCTGCTGCTTCCCGGCTGCCTGCCTTGCACTCTGAGCTCCCGGAGACGGTTGTCCCCACATCAGGGACAAACTACCAAGGTGGGAAGCAAAGCAACGAAGCCAGGTGCTGCTTAACACTGGGGCAGCAGGCAGACAGGGCAGAGAGCCAGGGGCACCACTGAACTGTCCCAAACTGATCTGCCAGTACTTCTGGGCTTATTATTTTAATCCGGCAAGCAGCCAAACACCACAACACTCGGCTTGGGCAAGCAACAACCCCCACCTTCCCCAAGTAACAGGGGTTTTACAACTCAATTCCAAGCCCCAAACCTGGGAGATCCAGGCATTAGCAGCGACATGGATCCAGGCATTATTTACAGTCTGATGACGTTTAGCAGCAAAGAAGTTGTGTGGCAACACACACCTAAGGCAAATGCTGAAGGAAAACATTTTGTGCCCTTTGAGCTTGTTCCAACGCGTTTAAAAGAAATGTCCACGTGGTGTTTCAGAGCGGCCTCAAACCAAAATGTGAAATACTTAAGATAATTCAAAAAGAAGAAATTAGAGCGAGTCTGTACATCCAACAGATGAAGACCAAATAAATCAGTAGATTCTCATTAATTAATGGGAATTCTCATTGCATTAATGGGAAAACCACTCGTTCTTCTATGGATGGGACAAAAAGATCTTAGTAATCTGCATCAATTGCATCACTTATTTGCTGGTGGATATGATCCCCTGGGATGTCTGTCTGAAAGGAGGACAGGACACAAAATGAACGTGCTTTTCCAGAGTAAAGCCCCAGGCCAACGTGCTTGACAAGGAACCATTACAGAAGAGGTTTGACAGTCAAAGCCTAAGAAAGGTCAGTCATTTACACAGATGCTGGAAGCTGGTATAACTTGGAGATAACACCCGTATCTTGCAGAACCTCACTTCCATAAGGGTGCTTGCCCTCTGCACCCAATTGTTACTTTTGCCTGCTGAGCATCACTGTTACACTCCGGGCTTCCCAGTGATCCAGCCACAGGTGAGGATATTTCCCACAGAGGCACAGCCAGGGTGTTCACAGATGTAGTCATGAAGGTGTCGGTGGTCATGGAGGAGCGTGAAGGCAGCCTGGCTACAGGACATGTCATTGCACCCTTTGCTTCAGCTCCTCCAGTTGTGTCAATGAGGAACTGCACTGTTTGGGGAAAAAAAACCCAAACCCCCAAAAAAACCCAACCAAACAAAATCCCACTGAGGTGTGGAAGGTCTCCAGTGCCCAGTTCTGTCCTTCCTCAGGAGCAGAGGTCTGGGAAGATAATCCCTCGCATCAGTCAGCCACTTCTTTGCATGTTTCCTCCTTGCACAAGAGGCGTTTGCCCAAGACTCACAAGTTAAAGGTGGAAAGAACAGTGCATTAGGCATGGCAGCGACGAGACATCTGATGTCCCATGAGATGATCCCATCCATGGATCTTGTCCACACACGGAGAAATCACCCAGCACACGAAGAGACTTCTGGCTCTATCTTTTCCTTACCAATGCAGGGTACTCGGAGTATGACTAGCGGTGGCGCACCACCAACGCTGCACAGGAACCCCTGATGGAAATGCACGCAGGCCTAACATTCGTGTGAAGTTCTGGATGACAAGACCTGCAAGGAGCTGCTTCTTCGGGGCTGTGGAAGCCACCTGCTCGGGGACAACTCAACAAGTACTCATGCACCACAGCAAGCCCTTTTTCCACAGTAAAGGGAGAAATCCCAGCTTGTTACGAAACATCAGCTATTTTAAGCACCTGCTGCAGCATCCAGCAGCACACTGGAACGTTTTCCTGTGCAGGGAGACAGGCGAGGTCATCACACATTTCCACACAGCGGATTAACAAACTAACTGAGGAGGAATTTGGTGACAAACACAAACTGTCAGGGTGCCTCTGAATAAAGTAACTCAACGCCCTTCCCAAGTCCAGGAATTCATTAAGTCCTTGAGTAGAGGGAGTCTTACAAAAGCGTAAGCGATGCTGACGTTCCCAGTGCATAAATAGCACAGGAGATGTCAAGGGGACGTGAACAACAGGCTCTACCCACCTGCATCAGTCTGCAGGACCTGCTCTGAAGCACGAGGTTCAACTCGGGCTGACAGAGCGTAGGCTAAGTGTGGAGAGTTTGAAGCCAGCCTGTCACCCTTCTCAACACCTTCCTTCTATATCTCTCTTTAAAAAAGATCAGGCCTAAATGCAGGAGTTACTGGGACAAACCAGAAAAATAATCCTAAACCGAAGAGGCTCAACACGGTCTGTAACAATGTTCCACGCTAATGGCTGTAAAGGGGCTTTCTTCAGTCACAGAAGAGCTTGTCCACAGAGAAGTATAAACCTCCCCGAGAACAGCAATGTCAAACCACAATAAGGCAAGAAAAAAAGTCTTCACCTAGTTATCTGGACTGGCTTTAAGCCACCAACTTCAAGGCTCCAAACCTAAATGCATAGCATTCCACAGCTGTTACACCAGGAGCCTCTAGCTGGGGGGCTGCAGTTACACTCAACCTGCTAAGACACCTAATTTGCCTGCAGCTCAGTCCTTTTTGTGCTTCTTTTTGAGCATAGAAAAAGGACACACACAGGAACAGACCAGGACGTGCTTTCCAGCTCGTGTTAGACCTCTGCTCATGCTGGGAGGGGCATGATGTACTTGCCCCTCATGCTTCTGCAAGAGGTTATACATCTACTGGCAAGAAGGCTGGGCACCAGTGGTCTTCTCTAAATTAAGCCATTTGAAGCTACAAGATTGTCCTTTCCCATTTTCATCTGTTGATAACAAAAAAGAAGAAATGGATGTGCCAGCTACTTTGATGTGCATGCTCCTCTGGCAAGCTGCCACAGCTATTGCTAACATGCTTCTCCTTATTCAGGGACTTGAATTGTTAAATACTTCTGCAAGTGAACGTTATGACCACAAGTTCACGTGAACAGTGTTTCAGCACCTGGTCTCTCAACTGTTCTTGGCACCCATGGTCTTTCTTTGCCTTACTTCTGCCTGGGGTTAATGTGATGTATGCAAACAAAGTTCTAAGGTTGCTTTGACTGACATAAGACCTATTTATCTGTCTCACCATTAGCTCAAAAGCATGTTGTTACCTAAGCTCAGAGGAAGCTGCCACTTGGATGGGATTTCTGCATGGGAATGAGCAGCAGGTGCAAAATAATAATAAAACAAATAAATCAAATGGCAATGAAGTAGCTGAGCATACTATTCAGGACAAGATCACCCTTTATAACATTTGCAGCATTACAAGGGACTTTGTAGGCAATAAGTTTTCTAGACCTACCTAGGAGTTCTATACTTACAATAACCCCTGGGTAATAACCTCCAACAGTCACATTTTGGGTTCTTGTTGTAGCAGCTAGGCCCACCGTTAGAATTAATACTGACACAATGAGGAGAGTCACAGTTACGTAGAGGGAATTTCTTTTTCTTCTATTGAACGACCCTAAAAACACACATACACAACAGAATTTGCTGATTCCGTCTGGGGACAGTCACGATACCGCAAATTTTTCCTCCCACCGCCAACCACATTGTGGTGAATTTTCTTACTTCTATCTTGGGAATATTTTTGGGTTTGGCTGTCACTTTTCACCTTCACTAACATGCTTTATCAAGCATTACTAGGGCATCTGAATTTACTTATCACTGCTCTGACATAGATGAAGAGAGCCTTAAGAACTGTAACTTTGCAAAGCTCATTTGGATACATCGGAGCCTCCCAGCCCCTCTGGCCTGGGGCAACGGAGCTAATGAGAAATATTACCATTAGGCATTTATATATTTTTCTGATCTGTCTACTTACATCAAGCTAAACAACCACAGTGTCTGCCACTTGTTTTGAGGGGGGAAATCTTGGCTGTAATCATATCATAAGGCATCCACAATTTTCCATGTAAATGAGACATCACCAGTAACAGCCACTTCTCCTCCTCCTGTAGAATCATCCTTTACTTTCAGCAAGGACCAGGTATTTTTAGATGCTTGAATAATGAATTTGTGGATTAGTAAAATTCATATACAGCTGCCTGATTACGTTTTTTTTCTTTTATATATTTATAGATCTCCCAAATGAGCATAAATATAAAATAGTGATTCCATCAGCCAAGAGGAAAGCTGGCTGCGATGTTACGCTCAGCAACATCTTTAGGCGTTTGTTCAGCGTGTGCTCTGCCATCTTTACATCACTTTGTGCAACAATCCTTTTGATTATATTTCATACATTATGTAGACATAACCCAGCACCTGCGAGAACAGCTGGTAGGATAATGGACTGTAACGGTCCCCTGCCACACTCCTTGTGGGCTGCCACCCTGAATCCCATCCCTGCAGCCCGGGGCTCTCCAATGCACCCCGGGAGCAGGCAAAGGTATTTCCCACTACAGAGGTTCCCAAGTGATGTGCATGCTACCAGCGCTTCTCAGAGTGTTTCAGAGAAGGGCAGGGACATGTCCCAAGAGCAAGGAGCTGCTTCCACCATCACTGAGTGTATTGCCTAAAGCAAACCATGTTGGGAACCGCCAACTGAGGTGTTCAGAGGCTCCCTGACAGCCTGTACGTGGCAAGATAGAACACCTGCAGGAAGGCCGGGAGGAAAGACTCAGCCAAGCCAAGCACAACCTCCTTGTCCAAATTAGCCAGAGAGAGAGGCACACCAGGCCTCGCTGGGCAGCTTTCTGTCTTGAAGATGTACACCCCAGGTGCCCACAGGCCCTTCTTTTGGGTCTGCACATATTTGCAGCACAGCTAGAAAGATCTTTTCACCCTAACAGCTATACCAATGCAGCCATACGGACACACACTGGTACGAATAACCTCCCTTCCTCCGCAGGGACAGCTCTCGCCAGGGAAAAGTGCAGCAGCTCCCTGCTGCTCTTTCGCATCCACTCCAACCTGACCCACCAGCCGTGCTGCCGGCAGGCGCGCTCCCCCTCCGTGCCGGTCCGTGCTCTGGGCTGGCACGGCTGGCATGGGCATGGGGCTCGAACATTTCACCCACTCCAACCAGATGAGCCTGAAATCACAGACAAGTCCTAAACTTGGGGCTTAAAAGCCCAACCAAGGAGATGAAAGGCAAGAGAGATTTATAAAGAAAAGCAACATCCTTTTTGACTGACCAGTGTCTCTGGAAGGAAAGCTTTCCACCCACAAACCTTCTGCTCATGTCCCAGAGCACAGCTGTGACCACACCACTGGGACATCACTGGGTCTAAGAGCAAACAGCCTGACAACTAGTTAGTCCTTAGCTGGAATGAATAGCTAGACAGTTACTAATTTCAAACAAAATGAAATTAAATAGCTGCTAGAGAACCCTGCGATCCAGGCTGGATCTTTTATCAGCGATCCTTAGTTTTTCATGCCATTTTTTTGCAGGATGGAGATAAAGGTATCCAACTGTTTCGTGCAGGCTGCATTTGGGGTTAATCTTCTTCTCCTAAATCTGCCAAATAAGTTAATAATACAAAATCTAGACTTGTAAAGCGTTCAAAATTCATCAAGATATCAGGCCATTCTGTATGTATTGCCTCCCAAATACTACAGCTTATGCCATGCTTCCAGTTCCAATGTAATTATTTAAATGCAAGTGTCTTAAAATTCCAAAGTACTGGGTCCAAAGGTTTATTAGAAACTGGAGAAAAAATTGCTACTTCTTACATAGATTAGTTCTGAAAGGAGAGAAAGGAGAGAAAGAATCTACACATGGTAGATTACCAAACTTCTGATTGCTGCTACAGTTTGGCTGGCAAATGAGCAGAAGATAAGTAAAACCAGCCATATGTTCCTTACACAGCTTAAACTCTTTATGGTTAGGCTGTGTGGGTGTGCAGATGTTTGTGTACCATGCAAAACCACCCTGCATAGTGTGTCTGAGTGAGCGTTGTGCGTACACGAGCACGGCATTGACACACACAAACCATTTCCCTCGGAGATGCTTCAAAAAGTTACAATGAAAAAATCTGCAAAACGTGCTATTTTCCTCAAAGCCAGAGTATTTTGTAACAGCATTTCTGCAGGAAAACACTCTAAAAGAAGCAGCTTGAAACACTCTTTATGGATTCTGAACTTGTTTTAGAACCACCATGTTTTCAACTCTTACATTTCTACATTGTTTCCCAGCTCACAACCGGCTGGGAACATGCAATACAGAAGTGAAACAAAAGGTTTTCAACTGGAAAATTTCTGAAAGCTTTTCAATATTCCTCATAAGATTAAAAAAAAAAAAAAAGCAAAACCAAAATGCTTTTATTCCAAGTCCTGACAAAACCAACCATAATCCTTTAACTTGATATTGGAGACGTGAAATTGAAGAGATAATGCGATTACCTCCACTTCAGCTCTGTACTGGGACACTAATTCCATTTTTTCTTTCTCTGAAAACATGTTTTGTTACGTGTATATTGAGAAAGTGGTTTTGTACTTCTGTAAGGATGCCTGCAGCTGCTTCAGCATACATGGACGCATACTCAGTATCTCCACTGATAGCTGCTGAAGGGCTGCCCTGGCAAAATCCTCTCTCTCAACATTAATTTTTGCTGAAAGTATTCCCCATTAGATCATTTTCCATTTGCTGCTGAGCTTGGTACAGCTTCACACACAGAAGTGGAGCTACGACAGATTTGCTATCTCTGCTTTTAAGAGATAGTAATAGCCTTTTCTCTGTGATTTATCCAAATTAGATACCTCAAAACTTGCAGTGCTTACCTCTACGTGAGTATACAAGATGGTTTGAAACACTGTGCTTAACTCTGTGAAGAAGACGTAAAGAAATTAATGCTATCTATAGCCTGGCTATTTCTTTTGCTAAAATGGCACTCAGAATGGACAGGCTTCAGAAAGATCATTTTTATTTTAAGCCTCAGAAACATCCTCTTATTATAGTTGCTATATGTAAGCCCACTCTAAAAGCAAGGTTGTAGCAGGTTTTTCCAGATTACTTCAGAAGTTTGCAATAATACATCTCTTTGTACTGCCCCTGATTTATTTTTTTCCTCATTACCAGAAGAAAATAGACAAGATGGCACAGAAACAGCACCGACTTCTCCATCTTGTTCTTTGGGGGGAAAAGCCACAAGCGAAGAATAAGCGCAAAGTAGTCCAAGGAAGCCAGCTTTAACTTTTACCCTAGGAGAACCGGGGGCAAATGGCACCGAGCCGTTCTCCTTCCCAGCCCTTTGCCTTTTGTTCCACTTCTCTGCTAAAAAAGCGTTAGTGTGCGAGCTGGGACCCAAACCGCACTCTAATTAAGGGCCCTGCCGGCAGGCCCACGGGAGGGGGTCTGCAGGCGTCTGGGTGGCTCATCCTCTGCTTGGATGGGTGGAAGGGTGGGGAAATTGCAATTAGCAGCCGGCGCGGAGCGGTATGAGGGATTCTCTGACCTAATTAGGGAGGTGAAGGAGCGCTGCGAGGGGACCGGGCGCGCACTCCGGCCCCGCTCC
>NW_009228476.1:0-16987 GCF_000690835.1 Fulmarus glacialis
TACATGAGAGGACGGGCGGGGTGTGGGGGTGGTGCTGACATGGGCTGGGGTTCTCAGGAATGGTTTGCCATCCCAGAATGTCCTGAAAAGTTTCTGGCTTAGCGTTAAAAGGTAGAAGCCTGCCTAGTAGAGTAATTCTCGAGGTGCTGCACGGTGCAGATTTTCTGTACATAGGTCTGTGGGGAGAATAGCATAAGTAGTATGTAAAGATGTGTTTTAGAAACAAATAAAGAGGGGAAAAATATGGTTTGCATTTGATTTAGTCATGTGGTTTCTTTGTGTGCTTCTGTCTTGTCTTGTTTCTCATATATGCAAAGCCTAGGCTGTCATCTGCCTTTTCCTATAGGCCAGAGTTGTGATTGATGCTCGTTATACCGGGATCCTTGTCAGGACCCCATCTCTTACAGAGCTGGTGTTTATGGGATTGTGGCAGCTAAAGAAAGTCATGGGGGTTTTACATCTGAGTTGATTCAGTGGCTTTAACATAGGTCTCAAACCATATTTTATTGATACCGAAGATGACTCTGAATTCTACGTCCTTGTACCCAATTTACTGTTTTATCTTTTTCTTGCAGTAATAAGTGTGAGACATTCCCATTGGCTACACGGCTTAATATTGTGTGCGTGGGGCTCTCTCCAGATGGAAGTCTTGCCATACTAATTGATGAAGGTACTTTCATAAAGGAGGCATTTGTTTTATAAAAGAATGAAATAAAAATACAGCCTGAAGAGGGAAGTCTGTATTCCTAGGTATTCAACCTTAACACAAATTAGAAGTCCTCTGCTTTGAAAATTGTGTTAGAATTTCAGGGGAAGGCGTCTTTATTTACAAAACTTAAAAAGAACTTATTTACATAATTTAGAAAGTGACTTGTAATTTTAATTGTATTTTTCTTCTTAATAATATTAAGTATGCTGTCTTGAAAAGTTTCTGAGGAAGTACAGTACCCCTCTGTAAGCAAAGAAACTAAGCTTGCTAGGTTATGGTTTCTTTGGGAACTGGGTTATTTCCATGATCTTTCTTTTTCTGCCCTTACAGAGGGAGCTGCCTTGCTTGTCAGTTTGATCGGTAAATGTGTGATACATCACTTTTATTTTCACAAGCCAGTTCACAGTGTCAGCTTTTCCCCTGATGGCAAGTAAGTAAAATGTGCATGCTTTAGAACAAAACAACAGAAATTACCCCATAAACTAGTTGTAGTTATTAAGACATTTTGACCCATCTGGGGATAATACCTATTGATTAACATAGGGGAGATTTTAGCTGATCAGAGTCACTTTATCCGTAAAGTTGAGAGGGGAAGAAAAGAGGAAAAGCAAAGCCTTGGAAACAGATACTAGCTGGAAAGTTGCTTGTCACAGATACTGTCTGTCTATGGTGGAACTCTCAGAAACATAGAAGATTTGCTGTGAGTCTTAACTGTTCTTATGTGTCATAGGTAAGGTGAAAGAGCCCACGGGGGGGACAATCAGTGCTGCAGGGTTGCATGGTGGCACTCGTGGCGATGCAGTTTCACTGCTGACTTGGATTAGTCTAAGACAGCTGTGCTACTGAAAGAGGCAGTTCTCTGAATCGAGTGAATCCGGCTCCTGCACTTGGGTCACAACAACCCTATGCAACGCTCCAGGCTTGGGGAAGAGTGGCTGGAAAGCTGCCCAGAGGAAAAGGACCTGGGGGTGCTGGTTGACAGCCGGCTGAACGTGAGCCGGCAGTGTGCCCAGGTGGCCAAGAAGGCCAACGGCATCCTGGCCTGTATCAGAAATAGTGTGGCCAGCAGGAGGAGGGAGGTGATCGTGCCCCTGTACTCGGCCCTGGTGAGGCCGCACCTCGAATCCTGTGTTCAGTTTTGGGCCCCTCACTACAAGAAGGACACTGAGGTGCTGGAGCGTGTCCAGAGAAGGGCAACGAAGCTGGTGAAGGGTCTGGAGAACAAGTCTTATGAGGAGCGGCTGAGGGAACTGGGGCTGTTTAGCCTGGAGAAGAGGAGGCTGAGGGGAGACCTCATCGTGCTCTACAACTACCTGAAAGGAGGTGGTAGCGAGATGGGTGTTTGTCTCTTCTCCCAAGCAACTAGCGATAGGACGAGAGGAAATGGCCTCAAGTTGCGCCAAGGGAGGTTTAGACTGGACATTAGGAAAAATTTCTTTACTGAAAGAGTGGTCAAACATTGGAACAGTGGTGGAGTCACCATCCCTGGAAGTATTTAAAAGACATGCAGATGAGGCGCTTAGGGACATGGTTTAGTGGGCATGGTGGTGTTGGGTTAACGGTTGGACTCGATGATCTTAGAGGTCTTTTGCAACCTTAATGATTCTATGATTCTATGAGTGCCTCTTTTCACATCCCTTGGCTGCATGGTCACGGAGTCAAAGTGTGGTGACATACATGTTAGAGGTATCAGAAGGGTGAGAGGAAAAAGTGCGGAGTTCCCCTTTTGGTGGCATTCCTCAGTTGGATTGACTTAAAGTGATCATGAATTAGTTTTGCTTGAAAGTTGCAGTCACAGTTCTGTGTTAGGGAATTATACTGGCAACAGGACCAAATTAGAGGACATGTTTAACAGGGATGCAGATGCTTTGTGTTTGTTGAAGTGGCCAATATATGGAGGTGAAGAGAGGTTGAAATAGAATATCCTGTTTTGAATGTTTGAACTTTCCCTTCCTTTGTGAGAATGAGAGAATAAATATTTCATTATTCAACTTAGGTGATTTTTACTGAAGGTTTTCTGTCTTATAATGCATAAGGTATACCTGCGTTCATGAAGTTGGGGGATAGTATCAATCTGCAAGTAATTTTCTGTTTTTAATTCGAAAGCAATCCATATTTATCATTTCAGTAACACAGAAACCTTTTTAACATTGTTTTGTTGTATTGTATTGCTGTCTGTACTGAACAATTGTTTGCTTTAACAGCTTTGTGTGCAATTATACTTTTTTCCTCCCTATGACAGGAAATTTGTGATTACAAAAGACAATGTTGCTCTTATGTACCATGCTCCTGGGAGGAAACGAGAGTTTAATGCATTTGTTCTGGACAAAACTTATTACGGTCCATATGATGAAACAACTTGTATCGACTGGACTGATGATTCCAAGTGAGTTGTTAAACTAAAGCACTGTCTACCTGCTCACATTGTTAATATTTGTATGCATGTTTCAGTCCATTTGCTTTGCTATAAAGTATTGTACTAGATTTAAAAGCTCTTTTTGGCTCTTCTGTTTCTAATTCTATCTTGAATTAAAAAATATTATAATTAGGCAGAATATAAAGTATAAAATATGCATGTATTGGGGATCAACAATGCATTCTTGCTTGAAAATGCCTAGTTATCAATAAAAGGAACATATCTCAGTAATGTGAGCATGGTTGACTTTTTGAGTATATTTAATCCCATCTACCTCTGCTAGAGTTGGCAACCTCAGTTTACAACTCTTGTGTGTAAAATTACTTTTAAAGTGGTGACTGGTGTCTTCCCATTCAGAATGTTCTCCACCCAGTGAAGAGTTTTGCAAACCAGTGTTCTAATTCAAATTGCCTTTTCGTTTGTAGGTGTTTTGCAGTAGGGAGCAAGGACATGTCTACATGGGTGTTTGGAGCAGAACGATGGGCAAACTTGATCTACTATTCACTTGGAGGGCATAAAGATATAATAGTAGCCTGCTTTTTTGAAGAGAACAGTCTAGATGTATGTATAATCACATAACATTCTTGAATTTTAGTATTAAAGTAGTTGAAGCAGAATCTTACCTGTAGATAAGGATGCTGACTATTTTGATAATATCTCAGAATTTAGAAAATGTGTAAGTAATATGTCTCTTGACTCCTCTGCTGTGATCAGGAGTTTACAATTCCGTGAACATTTGAAGAAGTAAATTTTAGAAGGAGAGTAAGTTATTTGAAATTGCTCCCCTCAAAAGTTATAGTTATAAATATGAAAAAAAAAAAAAAAAAAATCAGCTGTAATGCCAACTGGTAATCAAATTGCCTTCGGTCTTTTCAAAATTTCTCTGAGGGCAGGTAAAGTAAATCACCAGTTTCTCAGGACAAGTGAGTTTTCCAGATCAAAGCACCTCAAATTCTAGAGGTCTAAGTAATATATTATCCTAATGATAAAGTGCAGACTTGCTAACCCTTCTGCAATTCTATATTCATAACAAGACAGCAGAGTACAAAGCATAGGTATTGCACGATAATCATATGTTTGTGTGTTTGTATTCTAGCTGTACACAATTAGCCAGGATGCAGCTCTCTGTGTGTGGCAGTGTGATACAGAGCTCGATGGTTTGAAGCCTATGCCCCCTAAAGATGCAGCTGGGGAAAAGAGTGCAGCAGAAAATGATGAAGAGTTTCTTGAAGAGCCGAAGGGTGAAGAAATTCATGGAAAAGTCAATCCAAATGAACAAGAGACTAGAAATAAGGTTAAATATTCACGTGTTGCAAAGTAAGTGATTTTCATTTTTCCAAAGACAGAGTTGTTAATGGGGATTTACTATATTGGGCTTTTTTCACCCTTTATCGCTCATTCAAAGCAGTATAAATCTCTGCCCAGGATTTAGTAATTTACTATAGATCCCATTTTAAATAGTTTCAGTAGAACACCTGTTTGTCATAACTTGGCTATATGAAGGGCGATATCCTTCACCTTCAGAACAAGTCAGTGTAATTTTAATAATACAAGAAATACTGACTTATGGTGTATGTTTTAGTGTTTGAAACTCAGAAACTGTAAGGAGATCTTTAGTACAATATCCTCTAAGTAAGCATAGAGAAGAAGAGATTGGTTGACTTCAAGAGGTGACAGCAACAGTTTGATAAAGATAGCTCATCAGCCTTTTTGGTAAACTACTTGGAGATGCCTTCCTGAAGGATCTCCCTTCCTGAAGGATCTCCCTATCTGTCCACGTCAAAGCAGACATGGCTTACAAAGAATAATCCAGTTTTAAGATAGTCACAGCATTTAACTTTGCTTGAAGGAGGATAACATTCATGGGCAGTCTCTTGTCAGTGGAGTAGGGAGAGTTGGGATGCATGTCGAGGCCAATTGGGAACACCTGACATCAGGCTTCAGTTCTCGGTCTTCTGACTGTAAAGGAAGCATAAAGAAAGTACCCTACCCCAATCCAGGTTGGAATTAGCCTCAGGGAACATCACTTCCAGACTGAAGGGATTTGGAGTATACAACTGTTGGATAATGTTCAGGTGCTCTTCTATTTGACCATCATGTGGTGCTTATCTGTTCAGTTCCAGTAAGAGATACAGCTACAAACAAACTGCAAAAACCTTCTTCACCAGGGGTATAACGTTTATGACTATTGCTTCGACTCCTTCCTCTGTAAGAGGACTCACGTATAGAAGGATAACCAGTGAATTCATGAGTCACCCATATTGGCATTAGATGATGAAAAGGAAATGCACAGTGCAGTTTCTCTGAGGTTAACTTTCAGTCCCTTTCATTGCATGTGATCAGGTGTCACTTCTGGTAATCAGATTACTGTAGCAGCTGTAAACATTGAGGAAAAGAAGAGAATTAACTTTCACTAGCTATGCAAAGTACATATATTTAGCAATTCCTGGAACTACTGCTTTTTAGTTTTATTGTAGGATACCTTGATCAAAATATTTGACCTATATTGAAATGCAACTACAGCCACATAATTTTCTTTTGCATTGTTTGCTTTTTTTCTTATTTATTTGATGCCAGGTATTTTTTCAATAAAGAGGGAGACTTTAATAACCTGACATCTGCAGCTTATCACAAGAAAACCCACCTTTTAGTCACCGGTTTTGCCTCTGGAATCTTTCACCTCCATGAGCTTCCAGATTTCAATCTGATCCACTCCTTGAGGTGAGGTATGGGGTTGTGGTTGTTTTTTCGTTTGGTTTTGTGTGTGGGGGTGTGTTTTTGGGGTTTGTTTGACTGAGAACAAACCATGTTTAGTAGTGAAGGATGAATAATCGGAGCACAAAAATCTTAAACATAAGTGTCTATTTAGTATTGTAATTTCTGGAGGGGCAGAATCATAGTTACACTTAAAATACCATACCATACTCCATTCCATGGCTTTTTATGGAAAAGTGAGGTCTGAATGAGGAACTCCTGAGTACTTAGTTGTTGGCTATAGATTTCTTCAATGCTTTGGAGTTCACATTGTCAGTTTCTTTGTAGAAAATAAAGATAGTATCTGAAAAAAAAGTTCTGCATATGTAAAATTGTCTGTAAATTTTCACTAAGCTGCAAAATGAAACCGTAATTTTTTTCCATCGCTGTATGATGCTAGCTAAAGAATGCATAATTTCCCTGTACAAAAAAATGGTTTTTTTTTTTTCTTGAATGTGGGGAGTTTTACTCTGTGCTGGCAAGTATGTCTTTGGGATGTAGATACTCTCTCTTCGTTCTGAATAAGGCAGTACTGTCTGTTTGATGTTTTTGATTATAATAAAGGAAAGAACATACATTGCTGCTTTTGCTGTTACAGTGATACAGAAATTCAGTAAAGTAATCAAAGAACTTGCTTGAACAGAGGAAATAAACCCTAGATTTCAAGTTTTATCACAGAAAGCACGAAAACACAAGTTTGTTTATTGTGTAATTCTCTTATTTCAGTATTTCAGACCAAAGGATAGCTTCTATTTCTATCAACTGTACTGGTGACTGGATTGCCTTTGGATGTTCAGGTTTGTAAATTTTTTTTGGTCTGTATGTGTTTTCTGGCTTGCATTTGCAGAGTCTCATCATTGTATTCGTAATTCAGGTTAATTCTCCTCATGTGTTTATAGGTTTGGGTCAGCTCCTGGTGTGGGAATGGCAAAGCGAGTCCTATGTGCTGAAGCAGCAGGGACATTTCAACAGCATGGTTTCGTTAGCATATTCTCCAGATGGACAATATATAGTAACTGGAGGCGAGGATGGGAAAGTAAGTGATGCACTATCACTGAAATATGAACTTTAGTCTTAATAACATAGTAAGCAGCTTGAATTTCCGTTTTATGTAGAAAGCTCTGTTACTGTAACCGATACATGTTTTTCTTAATATAAAGTAATAATTTTTTGTCCTCAATTAAATGTTTTGATTTTTCTCTCTAGAGCATATGTGTGTATATATATATTTTGATTTGTTATTGGTATCATCTGCAAATTACATCACTTACGCTTTTTAGCAGATGATTTTTTTAACTATTATAGTTGCGGTCACCATAGACACAGAAAGATCTAATTCATCAAATGTTAATTTATGTATGCTGATGGTTTCATGATACTTTGGGATGAATGAATGTCAGCAAATTCATGACCTTTTAATAAGTGGTTTTGATGCAAAATTCATTTCAAATTATTTATAAAAGTGCAATTCCTAAACAGATTTTTCTGAAATGTACCACTGCAGAAGCTTGCTATTTAAAACAAAAATTAGCTTCTCATGGTTGACTTGTATTGAAATGGTAGGCGAGATGTACATGTACTTTTTTTTTAAAGATGTATTGTGGAGTAATCCCACAATCTCTTGGCACATAAATGGGACAAATATAGTTTCTTGTTTCCTATCAAAACTTCTGAATATCAGAAGAAAGACCTGCCACTTCATGGTTTCTGCCATTCAGATTCAAAATTGGCCAAACCCCGGAAGTCTCAAACTGCAGATAGCTAAACGCGTAACATTTTTGTTTTGGGGGAAAAAAAAGGTTGAAATAACATCTCAATTGTAACTTCTGGAATGGCTTCACAGTTGGTTTTGAATTTGACACTTGTCTTATCAGTGGACAGCCCAAAGCTTGGGAGCCTGAGATGCTCACCAGGTGCTGTAGCTTTCCTTGAAAATTAGCTTTAAAATTTTTTTGTCTGTCTCCACTTAGATTTTCATGTTGTATATGTGTCTGTAGGTGTTTAATGATGAGCTGTGGCCCTGTTTGTCTCACTTGCACAGAATTCGTTACTGATGGTACTGAAAGTCCTTTATGCTGTCGCAGAGTTTTAGGACTAACTTTTCTTCACTCCTTCTGCTGCCTTACCCTTACTTTCTCTCTGAACTGATGATGGAAATGCTAAGAAGGCTTTTCTTGTCTCTCTTGCAGGTGAAAGTGTGGAACACTTCAAGCAGCTTTTGTTTTGTCACTTTTACAGAACATACCAGTGGTGTAACTGCTGTAACTTTTACTTCCAATGGTTATGTCATTTTGAGTGCTTCCCTAGATGGAACAGTGCGTGCCTTTGATCTACACAGGTAACTTTTTATAAAGCTTTTGTGTCTCATTTAGTCTTCAGCTTTCATACCCCAAAATACAGCAAACTGCTGATTGCTTGTTTCAAGTTGAAGTTGCAGAAATGTGAGTACTGCTTTATTGATTTTTTTGTTCAGCCTTTGATTCAAATTTAGATAGCAATTAGGAATCCTGCCACTTCATCCAGTTTCTGCAAAGAAAATTCTGGAAGAACTTTTCTCAGAGAAGCTGGAAATCCAGTAACATCATTGTCTGGCTTTACTACTCAAACAGGGAGGAGGCACCTGTCTAACAGAACGTTTGCCATAGTACTAGTGGTTGAGCCATTATAACACACCTGTGTACGGAACTGGATGTGTAAACAAGCCTGTGCTTTCTAAAGAATGGACATACACTACGTACTGGAAGAAAGCTCTTCTGTTCAAGTATTTTCGACTGTTATTTCTGCAGAGTTAATAAAAGCTTTTTTGAATCTTGGAATCATTCCGAGGCGTTGCATCCAATTTTATACAAAGAGTATTTTTTCTGTAGATAGCTTAAAAGACTTTACAAGTAAAATGAAATCCTTTTTTAAATACATTCGTAAAACACATGTTTAAATTTACCTAAAAAGTTCTCATAATTTATTTTCACATTTACAACAGATACCGCAATTTCCGAACCTTTACATCTCCACGACCAAGTCAGTTCTCTTGTTTAGCTGTGGACTCCAGTGGCGAGATTGTATCGGCTGGTTCCCAGGATTCCTTTGAAATATTCATCTGGTCAATGCAGAGTGGGAGGCTGCTGGATGTGAGGACCTACAGTGTTGGAGGGCTTGAATTTAACACATAATATAGATCGTGATGATACTAAGTAACTTTGGGATTAGATCATGATGATACTAAGTAACTTTGGGATTAGTCGGAGGGTTTTAGTACAACTTGAGTGTTTTGTTGTATTTATATTCAAGAACTGGAGCTACACTATGTTACTCTCAGCAATTTTTAATTTATTGCATGGAGGCTATCCTGGATTTGGGGGAGAAATAGTTTTAGAATTTTTGAGTATTGAGCTCTTTCTAGCTGATGAAGTAACCGCAGTATTGCTGAGATAACACATGGGCATGAGAGTTTTCCTCCAGTAGTTGTTCAGAGATGTTCTTTTCTACATATTTTCTGCAAGTAATGAAGAAATTGTAGATGCTGTCCTAAGATCGATACAGATTTTGTGGACAGTTTTGCTGCAGCAGAGCAGGGGCACGATTTCTTGTGTAGAAGGTTTTTATTGTGTAGGGCGAGAAAACTATTAAGTTAAATCCCCGCTGTCTTACTGCTAGTTTGAAATGCATTCTCTTGAGAGTAGATGTGATAACAGTAACTTCTAAGCAAATCAAGCTCATTTGCTATTTTCAGTTTTTGAGCATTATGTACATCTTGTACAAGTAGGTGAACTCAGCGATTCATGTATTTAATTTGGCATAGCTGTTGAATACAGATCACTAATAGTAACTCAGTATATACTTGAGTGGATCTCCAGAGTTTTGAGTTTAGTTTCTTTCCTTGATTTCTTTTGAGAGGAATAGGAGCTCCATGCCGTAAAAATCTGTATTATTCTTATTCACAGTTTTTATTACTGTTTTTTCTTAAATGTTTTCAGCTGCAGGACATACTAAATTATCAGAGCAATGACTTGCTTTTTCACGGTTGGTCTGATTGTTCTGATTTTGGAGGGGGGGGGGGAGAAGTGCACCGTATTCCTAAGTCTTGGTCTCTAAAGAGACTGTATGTGTGCGTAAGAGTGGCTCGCATTTCCGTGAATTTTTTTAAAACTTCTGAAAATGAAAAGTTGAGAATCACTGATATGTATCATTCTACATGTCCAAAAGTAACCTCAAGCATGTGTGGACAAGTTAGGCATGGTTTCATTGTTATATTTAGAGCTTGCTGAATGCAGACTACATGTATTTCAGTTTCTTTCACCTAATTCCATTTTATCTTTTCTTCTTTTATTAGGTCTTATCAGGTCATGAGGGCCCCATAAGCAGTTTGTCCTTTAACCCAATGAAGTGTGTTCTAGCTAGTGCCTCTTGGGATAAAACTGTCAAGTTATGGGATATGTTAGACAGCTGGAGAACTAAGGAGACGCTAATATTGAACTCAGATGGTAACCTTTATTTCGTCTTCTATCAAATATAAAAATGTTATCAAAAATATTTCAAGAACTGACAACAGAACATGTCAAATACAGACAGACTCATTCTTGGTAATGAAAACCAAAAGTTGAGATAGTTCTCTATAGTACTTAGTTAACAGTGCAAGAAAACTTTTTTATTTCATACTAGCTCTAGCTTTGTAATTAGCTAAACATCTGAATGTTGTCCAGAGAAAAAGTACAGTCATACTTGTTACTCCTAAGCTTTTTCTGGTAGTTGAGATAAAATCCTAGAAAAATACAGGGTATTTTCTTAGGAAAAGATCTGACTGCATTTTTAACTATTAATTAAATTATTTGCAGTTCTTGTTGTTGCTTTCCGTCCTGATGGCAAGGAGCTTGCAGTTGCTGCTTTGAATGGACAGATAACATTTTGGGATCATGAAAATGCAGTGCAAACTGGCTCAATTGAGGGAAGGCATGATCTTCAAATGGGAAGGAAGGAGCTTGATAAAATTACTGCCAAACAAGCAGCCAAAGGAAAGTAAGTAAATGAGATTGCAGTGAAAACAGGGTGCAACACTGGCTTTTGCTTTCGAATTGTTTCTTTCCATTTGGTTTTTACGAGAGGATTTCAGAGTGCATCTGCTCTTCAAATGTTTTGGTTCTGATGTTGGATTTTAAAAGATGCCCAACTTGACATCTGGATGGATCCTTTTTGTCTTTTGCTGTGTTCACCCACTGATCAGCATCATTCTGAGCATCTTTTTATTTTCATCAGTTATAAACATGTGTTGCCAGCATAGTATTAAGCTTCTCATGACAAGTTGTTCATTGGCCTAAGGTGATAGGTTTTAAGTGGATATCTTGCTATGTAGGTACTAGTTTGTAACTACTAGTGTGTAGAAACTGTTAAATTTTAAAAAAATGTAAATACGCTGTGGATTTTATTACATGTTACTACGCATATGAAGTAATGTTTAAAAGCAAATTGAATTTGTGTGCTGTCAAAAAGCATAATGTAGAGTTCATGTGTTTCATTCTTTTCTTTTTCCCTTGAGCCCCTCTGTTTTTTTCCCATGTTGCTTCTCCTCAAAACAAAATGAAAAAAGGAAACAATGACGTTTTGGGAGAAAAACCCTATTTTTTGGTGATGAGCTCTCCACCATCTCTTTAAAACATGCCATAACATTGGGTTTTTTTCTAGCTCTTCTGACCATCCTTAGTGTTGTGTACAGTGTAGCTGAGAGCTCATTCATTGAGCTGCGACTCAGAATCAGAAGTATGGAAGTACTTCAAAAAGCTGTTGAAATTTTAAATTGTTTGTGATTCATAGCAAAGCATCAAGTACTTGTTCGTGGTAAACGGTTTTACGTGTTAAGTATGTATTGTGTGAATGAAGACCTCCACTTTTTCCATGGAATGGTCTGTGTCTTCACACTGTACTCATGTCTTTTAGCTCAGATGTGGCAGTGAAATTAACTACTTTCTCTTTTTCTTTATTAGATCTTTTACTACTCTGTGTTACTCAGCAGATGGTCAGTCTATTTTGGCAGGTGGATTGTCAAAATTTGTCTGTATATATAATGTCAAGGAACAGATTCTTATGAAAAAATTTGAAATCTCGTGCAACTTTTCTTTAGATGCAATGGAGGTAAGTGACCACAGGAGTCAGGTTTTTTCACTTCCCCTCCTCGCCCCCAAGGCTTTGGTTTTGGTGTAACATCTCATTTAAGTGGGGTTCCTGAATGTTTTGTTAAGCATAGGTTCATTTTCTTGGTTTGTGCAGGAGAGTGGTACGGAAATATTTCTCAGAAAACAAAATTAATTCCTAACATTCAGCTAACTAAAGTCTTGCCAGATTGCAATCTGTTTGTATTGAATGAACAGAACTCTTAAGCACAGTTAAGTCAGTTGGCACTTAAAATTGACGAGAAAATATGAAAATTTAAGTGATCAGTATTTTGTACTAAGCTAACTTTCGCTGGGTGTCAGTTGCTTGTGTTAGCAAAGAAATGAGGGATTTTGCTGTGGACACAGAAAACATCACTGACCTTTACAAACTCTGTTTCTGAATATTGCCAAATGCAAAATTAAATTCCTTTAAAAGTAAAGTGAACGATGAAAAGCCTCAGAAGGAAAAAATTCCAGTAACCCTTCTTAACATCCCCTTACCTGGAAGAACGATGATTGTTCCCGTGTTCATGGCTGTATTTGACTGTGGTTCCAAATATGTTTCTTTGACAACAGCAGTTTGTGAAGCAGCCTTCGTTTCTCTGCTGTCCTCTATTGTGCTAGAGTAGCTCAACATGTGGCTTAAAAAGGATACCAGAAGTGAGCTAGCTGGAAAAGAATCCTGGAGGGGATGGATGTTTGAAAATGGGGGGCGGGGAGGTCCCTAAAACATCATTTGCATAGCTGTCTGGCTACACAGCCCTTACATTAGCAGAGTACAGTTATGGAACCTGAAGGGGAGGAAGAATAGGGCTGCATCTGAGGAAATAATGCATGTCTTAAGTAGAATAACAATATAATAATGTGAAACTGCAGCCTAAACTGCGTTGTGCTGTTCTGAGGCCTTAAGACTGACACAGCCTGATTCTCGTCTGCGGTTGGACACTGTTGCCCGCTGTTGTGAAATTGTCAGTTTTCTCCATGATTCTGGAGAAACTTTTGGAAGAAAGTGCAAAGAAATAATCCTAGATAAACTAGATAACTCCTGAATGTTATGGAGAATTTTCAATTAATACAGATGTTTGAGAGGAGATTCAGTGGAGTGAATGGAATTTCCATGGTTTTGTAGGAGTACTTAGATCGGAGAAAAATGACGGAATTTGGCAGCATGGCTCTGATTGATGAAGGGGCTGGAGGTGAAGATGGTGTTGCCATTCCTCTTCCTGGAGTAAAAAGAGGTACAGCTTTTGGTTTTGCTGTCTTGTTACTAGTTTTATGTGGATTAAAACCTTTGACGTAGAGTCGATACAAGATAAGAAGGGTTTGAATTGTTCAGCTGAGTTTTAAAGTTAGGATTACCCGAATGTTCTGTAGCCACAGGGATCTGTTGCACAAGTGTTCAGCTGTTGTATGGGTGGGTCCTTCTGCATAGTAGAAGCAACAGGAAACAGGAGGTACTGTGGTCTCCTGGGTATGGAACCCAGCAGTCACGATTTTGTTTTCAAAGAGCAAAATTCAATCCCACCACTTATTTTAGCTGTAAGATCTCTTGGATGTGGACTGTCCCTTACTTACCCTGTCTTTAACTCTGCCAGAATTTGGCATGTTCCACATTATTTTTCAGCATAATGGTAACAGCATAGTTGGAGTTGATAGCTAGACCATGAACTTTCAGTAAATCACTTCTTAACTTCTCTTTTAGGTGACATGAGTTACCGACACTTTAAACCAGAAATAAGAGTGACTTGCCTGCGATTCTCTCCTACAGGTGAGTATTGACAATTAGCGTAGGATTTTTTTTATTCCATATAAAACAAGCAAAAGAGTAGAACATTGGAGGAGTAATAATGAAGTACAAATGCCTTGGAGATGGTCTCTCCAGATGTGATACCACGCTGCTAGGTTTGTAGTCTAGTTTCCCGTGCAGTGGATAATTGGGAAACTTAAGTGTACATCACTGTTAGCTGGTATTGCTGGCAGGTCCATCAATGATGCATGGTTTTCAGTCTTATCCACTTCTTGTAAGCAATGAATAGTCATCTGTTTATCATTACTCTTCTGTTTCCATCGTAGAAAACCCAGCTTTGTTTTTAAATATTGTTACTTCTCTTCTAGGAAGAAGCTGGGCAGCCACTACCACAGAGGGTCTTCTTATCTATTCACTGGACTCTGGACTAATTTTTGATCCTTTTGAGCTGGATATTGATGTCACACCCAGTAACATACACAAAACGCTGCATCAGAAGGAATACACTATGGCTATCATCATGGCCTTCAAGCTGAATGAAAAGAAGTTAATTCAGGAGGTCATAGAGGCTGTACCTAGCAATGAAGGTAAATGGATCTTCCATGAAATTTGACTGAACTAGCTGTTGGCAGAGATGTGTTAGCCAAATAAGTTGAAGTGTAAAGGGCAGAGTTAAGCTTGGGGTGGGGAGGAGTTATAACATTGATATTTAAGGACTTTCTACTGTAGCTGAAGACTAAAGAGGAAGGGATGGTCTTTTGTTAAAAAAAAAAAAAGTAGACTCTTTGGTGTTAACTTACGTTTTAATTTTACTGCATACTCATCTAGTGACTTTGGAACATGGAATTTGATCAGGTCTGGATATGCAGGTAAAGTTTTTGGATGTCAGTTCTCAGAAGCAGCTGATGTTAGAGGGGCACAGCAAGTTTAACATGAGTTAGCAGTGTGGCTTTGTGATGAAGGCAGTCAATCAGGTACTGGGCTGTACTATCAAGGATGTAGTCAGCAATTTGGGGACAGTGATTAGTCTTCTTTATCGAGCACTTATGAGATCACATCAGGAGTCCTGTGCCTAGTTTTGGGCTCGCCAGTATGAGAAAGGCATTGATACTCTGGAGCATCTGGTGGAGGCCTTGGAAAATGGAGGGGCAGAGTGTGTGACAGCTGAGGAGAGGCCTAAGAAAGCTGGGTTTGTTCAGCCTTTAGAAGACAAGGGGAATATTTTTACTGTCTTCAAGTGCCTAACGGGATGTTAGAAAAAAGGCAGAACCAGACTTGGAGTTGCACAATGGTATGACAAGAGGCAACAGACCTCTTGCAGCATGGGAAATTCCAACTAGATATTAAAAACAATAATACGTTGGAGGTAGTCAAATACTGCAGAAGGTTGCTAAGGGAGGTAGTGGAGCCTCCATCCTTGGAAGTGTTCAGCACTCAACTAGATAAAGCTCTGTGCCAGCTGCTCAAAATTAGTCTTGCTTTGGACTGCCAAAATTCGGAGCAACTCTGCAACTGTCAGCCTTTGAAGTTCTGATGATTTTTGTTCCTTCAGTTATAGTGTCTGTGATATTCGTCTCTCTAAACAAATGTAAATATGGTCCTTATAGAGGGCTGTGTTCACACAAACCAAACAGATTATTAGTTAAGTACCAAGCTCTTTCTAACAAGAGACAGATGCTTTCTCAATTGTGACATGTCAGGAAAAAAAAGAAACAGGTAAGATGTCACTCAGCTTTGGAGGATATTTACTGAAGTCATTCTTTAGCACCTGTTTCATCATTTTGATAACTAATGTGCACATTCATTAGCTATATATCGTAGGCATAACCTTAAAAATAAACTTTCAGTAGTCTATTCTACTTAACTTCATAACTTCATTAACAGTTCCATCATAGTAACTCTATAAAGTATATTTTCTTACCTTTACCTCAGTGTTGTCACCCCAGAAATAATCCTTTTATCTAGTCAAAACATGCTCAAGTCTGAAATCAGGTATGTTGCAAGCCAACCGCTTTGTAGGATTTTCTTACCTTATTCCCTAGGTAGCAAGCCTGATAATTATGCATGTCAGGGTAAACCACCTTTTGCATACCTGTGTTGGCATAATGGTGTTTGCCTCTGTCTGGCAAAACTTAGTTCTCTTTTACCAAAGTTAACCAAAACTCCATGTACACAGGCAACGCTGGGTAAGTAGGCAGGCGCCAAAACCTCAGAAGCAGAGGATGAGGCATGGAAATTTCAGGCGTTGTAATCCACTGATAACAGGATGAATGTGTGCCTGTTTCTTTAAAAGCGGATAACTTTTTCGCCATTGAATATGACATAGGCCAGTTGGGGTGGCTGCAGAGAATAGGAGTTGGTTATTTTTGAGAGAAGTTTATATATAACGAGGTCATCATCGTTACATGTGAGATTATTTTGAATGCTTATAAATCATGCTTCTTTGTGCTGCGCAGTGCTAACAGCATTCAGACACTTCCTCTGTGAGTAGGCAGCTTTTCTATCTTTCAAGTATCCTTTATTGCCTCTGATTATTACGCCTAACTAGTTCCACTGAATACAGAAATTCATATGAAGTCAGAAGCAACGAGGCTTCGATAAAGTCTAGTTACACTGAAAGAGGAGGAAAGGGTGGAAGTAAAAGTTCTGAAGGAGAGATGGTGGGGAGAGTATTGTGGTAGGAGGAAGAACTTGGGGAGGGGGAGAGTTAAGTTCTTGCTTTTAGATACAGTAGTGATTGAAAGGCTTGCCTCCTGAGAGGCTGTGGTACTGTACCTTGAAATACAATATTAAATGTCAAATAGTTGCCAAGACGGTGCTTTCTTCTACTTCCCTATATGCTTTCCTATGGTCTCTTTCATGTTATTCCAAATAGTAATTCAACTCTAATGTCTATGGGCTTTTTTTTTTTCTTTTTGCACAGTTGATGTTGTCTGCTCATCACTCCCAGACCTGTACGTGGAGAAAGTATTGGAGTTCCTGGCCTCTGCATTTGAGATATCTTGTCATTTAGAGTTCTACCTTATTTGGGCTCATAAGTTGCTCATGCTGCATGGACAGAAACTGAAAACAAGGTGAGATCTTGTAAAAGTCAAAAAGCTGACAAGCATTTTAAAATACCCGTCAGTTTGAGGTTTTTAATTAACAGTTACTGACATTCTGGATAGGTGCATATACAACAATTAAAAACACTTAATTTACATTTATTACATATACAT
>NW_009228477.1:0-931 GCF_000690835.1 Fulmarus glacialis
TAAATTCTGGCTGTTTTGGGTCATGCCTTGCCCTGGTCCTACCCATTTTGGGTGGAAAATGGCAATATTTAATTCTCATATTTCTAAGTTCAGGTGGGAGGACAGCAGAGTAGGGGCACAGGAGCCACAATTGAATGCCCTCATAAAGACATGTTGAATTTTGCTTAAAAAAAAAAGCAATTTTTTTTTTACAATCACAATTCATGTGTGTTTTATACCCACCTGGGGTGTTTTATTGTTGATATTGATGATATATCACACCGAGGACTTGTTGACTTTTAATTAAGGTATGATGAGTACTGTTTCCTCACCAGTTTGTTGCAAATGACCCCAAGCCTGCTAGGCTTTCTCTGCTTTCAGCCTCAAAATCTAGGTTATAGGGAAAAAGGAGGAATATGTGAGTAAATCTATACATAAATGTACCCTAACAAATACATATATGCACATTCAATTATGCTTTTACCCTTGTTGTTTTGCAGCATCACATTGTGTCCAAATTTATTATATCTGGTGCCTTTTCGACCCCGTACCTGTTTTTTATTTTATTTTTGCCCCAACTTGAGCAGCTTTTGATCCTTTTTCCCCCCCATATTTCCCTTGTGAATTTGGGGGGGGTTTAGGGAATTGGTGTAACTCAAGTATCGGGGAACTGCTGGCATTAAGCTGTACCCAAACTCTTCCTGCTCCCCTGGAGGAACGATCTCCAACGGGCTTGATTTCTTTTTAATTTATTGTTTCTTGTGAAAGACTCAAGGAAAACGGGTTTTCTTTTAGTCCTATTTAATGATTTCATGGGTGGGTTAAAGGCAGCAGCGAGCCCAGCATCTCCCCAGACCCTGTGCTGCCTTGTTTTGATCAATATAATATTAAGTATGATTAATAATTTGCCTTCATGCCCCTGGAAACTGGCACCAGCGGAGTTGAAATAAAC
>NW_009228477.1:960-2213 GCF_000690835.1 Fulmarus glacialis
CCCGCATCATCGTGCGGCACAATGAGGCCGAGGGGGTGCCCGAGCCTCCACCCGGCACCTCTGCGGGGTGCCACCTCAGGGTCTCCGTTCCCCCTCCATCATCTCCATGTTGCTCCCTGGGTGTCTTCATCCCCCTCGGTGTCTCTGTGCCCCCTTGGTCTTTCCATGTCACCTTGACATTGCTGTCCGATCTCAGCATCTCCTTGCTCCCCTCCAGTATCTCCATGTCTCCCTTGGTGTCCCCACACCACCTTGGTGTCTCTGTCCCCCTCAATTGTCTCCATGACCCCCCCTTGGGTGTCTCCGTCCCCCCTGGTGTCACCATGCCACCTTGGCATCTGTCCCCTCTCCAGCATCTCTGTGTCCCCGCTTGGCATCCCCATTGGCATCCCCCTTGATGTCTCACCTCGGCATATCCACGTCCCCCCTTGGTGTCCCTGTGCCACCTCAGCGTCTCCATCTCTCTCAGTGTCTCTGTCTTTGCTCCATCATCTACATGTCCCCCCTGGGTGTCCACATGCCACTTTGGTGTCTCCATCCCCCCCTCAGTTTCTCTGTTTCCCCCTCCCTCACCTCCCTGTTCCCCCTGGTGTCTCTGTCCCCTCTCCATCATCTCCGTGTCCCCCTTCCATCACATCTGTGTTCCCCTGAGTCCCCACTGGTTGTCTCCGTCCCCTCTCCATGACCTCTGGGTGTCTTCTGGGTATCTCTGTCTCTCCCACATCATCTCCATGTTACCCCTGGGTGTCCCTGTCCCCTCCTTTGTCACTTCCATGCTCCCCCTGGGTGTCCCTGTGCCGCCTTGGTGTCTCCATCTCCCCTGGGTGTCTCTGTCCCCCCTCCATCACCTGTGTATCCCTCTTGGTGTCCCCGTGCCACCTCAGTGTTTCAGTTCCCCCTCCTTCACCGCACTGTCCCTGCGCCGCCTTGGTGTCTCTGTTCCCCCTCTATCATATCTCTGTCCCCCTTTGCGTGTCTCTGTCCCCCCTCCATCATCTCCACATCCCCCCTGGTTGTCCCTGTCTCCCCTCTATCACCTCTCTGTCCCTCCCGGGTCCCTCTATTCCTCCTCCTCCATCTCCTCTCTGTCCCCCGTGGATTTCCCTGTGCCGCCTTGGCATCTCCCTCTCTCCTGGGTGTCTCTGACCCCGCTCCAGCACTTCGGTGTTCTTTTCAGTGTCCCTGTTTCCCCCTCCATCACCTCTGTCTCACCCTCGGTTGTTTCTTTCACTCCTCCCCCCTTTTCCCCCATC
>NW_009228477.1:2495-2803 GCF_000690835.1 Fulmarus glacialis
CGGCAGAAGCACCCGCGTTGATGGGCTGGAAGCTTCTGCTTTGTGAAACAGCTGCACGTGACCTAAGACATCTCCATCTCTAAGTGCCACTCACATCTCCAGAGTTAACTCTATTAACTTGTCATTAAATTTCTATCCCTTCTCACAAGTTTTAATGAAAAATAAAGAATAGTCCAGTTCAATACCTATTTTATTCCTATGATTTGGGTACTTGTGCATGTCCCTTTGATAACGTGAATAAGCATTTTAACTGCGTGTTGACACTCATTATAGAGTACGGAGTAATTAAAATATATTCAGATAATTAC
>NW_009228478.1:0-331 GCF_000690835.1 Fulmarus glacialis
GGGGGCTCCCAGCCACTGGGGTGTTGCTGCGGGAGCACGTCCGGCCGCCCCATTAAAAATGAAAAAAGGACAAAGAAAAATGAGTAGAGAGTCAGGGGGGAATATAAAATCGTTAACAAAACTCCTAATACAGTGGGAGAAATGTCAATACGAACGCTGAACTAATGGGCCGGTCTCCTCAAAAATTTTATTATCTCTGAAGTTTTAAATAATGCATTGCATTCAGATTGCTGATGTCCCTCCTGACATTAATCTTTGATCTTCCAATTCAGCACAAGGAAAGTGGTAAATCAGAGATACTGACCCTTGTCTACACATTTTGCAGGTAGTA
>NW_009228478.1:413-989 GCF_000690835.1 Fulmarus glacialis
TGCGTGGGGGGAGCGCCGCCGCGCCGAGTCCCTGCTGCCGCCGTTCGGGGGGCGGTAACGCCGGCAAAGTGATAAGATACTGGTTTGTGTCCGGTTCACCGTGTGGTTTGGGATCGGTTACCTGCGGCAGATAAAATAGTTATCACCATCAATAATCAACTTGATGTGGAGCCGGAGGATTTAGCAAAGTCAGAGTTAAAGCGTTACTTCCTTGGGACGGGCTAAGTCAGGACATTCCTTTTCAAACAACAGGAGGAGATGGTTAAATGGTGACTTATTCTTGATGTTAAAAAAGGAAAAAGCACCTCGGCGAGGTTATTCTACTCTACAAGAAAAACAAGTCCACAGTAGCCCTTGACATCTGTTTTCAACATGGGAAGCTGGTTCAGAAACTTTGCCTGAGCAGGAGCTGCGGGACGGCTCGTTGCAGCGCCGGCGCGAAGGGCAGCCCGGGAGGGGACAGCCGTGCACATCCAGCCCTTCGGGAGAGAGGCAGCAGCCCTGTACACCCCGCAGAACGTGGCCAGAAAGGGTCGTTAAAAGGTAAAGCCAGGGCTGGCAGGGACCCCCGGGCTG
>NW_009228479.1:0-13075 GCF_000690835.1 Fulmarus glacialis
CCTGTCTAAGCCGTGAGCTGCCGTATAATCATGCTGACCAGCAAGCTGCTTATACATGACCAGACCCTTTTGTTGTCCCTTCATTTCCACACGCTTATTTCCCTTAATCCTCATGCTTTTTCCTTGATCCCTCACTTTCCTTAATTATTCTGTAAAAAGTTTCACTGATTCATGCAATCCCCTTAAAACATACCAAAGTAAGTTTTAAACTGTCCCACAACCTGCCCCCCCCCCAAATATCCCATAATAAGTTTGCTATTTCTCATGGGCCCCACAATAATTTTGATCCTCCCCTTTCTTACCAGTTACACAATTCCAGCTGAAGCTCTTCAAGGCTATTACTTCAACGGACCATCAGTCACAGACCTGAGCACTCTGCTCTTTTTTATGATCACTGATATCTACTGCTCCACAGGGTCTGTGGTTTTTTGGCTTTTATGCTTAATTATCATTAACCAGATATCAAATGAAATATCCTTATAAAGCCAGATGTTCTTGCATACGGGACATCAGATTTGTCAGAATCAACATAACCACAGTACATTTTTACTCCAGTGATGCATACATGCTTTAGGACGAGAAAGTCTATCTTACCAGCCAAAATCTTTATTGAGAAGCCTAAGCAAGTAGAAAGAGCAGCTGTTTGGGACATGCCCTATTCACACAGAAGCTGTTGTAAGCCTCTCAGTTGTCAGGGGATGTTGGAGCTCCCACAACTTCACCATAGCAACAGCCCCTCACTGCCAGAGAACATTTTGTTGCCAAATGCAATATACAAAATTAAATCTAACACTTTTCTTGCCACTTCTTTTTAAATCTAAGCCCTACCCATGAAAAATCAGCTGCAGTGGAGTTCTTTAATAAACTTCTCAAAATCTCTGGCATTTCTCCATTTTCAGGACAGAATTTCTGGTTGGGGGCATGGGCTTTTTTTGTTTATTAAAATTGTATTTTTTGAAGGTTGATATGTTTGGTTTTGATTCAATAGGGTTTATTGGGTAAAGGTTGGCATTTTGTGAATGTCATGACCACCTCAGAGGATACCACTCATGTAGATCTATTGAGCAAGCATTATATCAACTAGCATTAGTCTTGCGCCCATGGTAGCCATGGAAACATGGAGCTTCCCATGGTCCGCTAAAATTGGATAGGTAGCTGACCTGCACGGAGCTTCTGTGAGCAGGACCTGACATAGCTCATGAAAAATTGACTGATCTGTACTGACTGATCTGTATCTACTTAGGTTTTGGTGAATGCAGCACAGAACAGAGCCAAGCACAACCCTTCAGAGGACTGAGTATCTGAAAGGTTTTCCATTTACAAGCTAACCAAGATATAATAAGATGTGGTGTTTATAACATGTTTCAAAGAAACTACTGCTCTCACAAACACGAACTGTAAGAGAGACTTTAGCCATATTTAACAAAGCTGGATGACAAAAAAATGTTCCTAGCACTTTTGCAGATGTGTGGTATGTGGTCTACATTCTTGTTTGCAACTTACACCACCTCTGTTATTTACTTACAAAATATAAAAAGCTCAGAACTTTCAATGCTCATGAGAAAAAATGACTATCAATCAGAATGCTTCAAAAGAGATTATCTGTTATGGGTAGGTTTTGTACCTTTGCTCCTTTTTCACATGCAGAGCGTGATCTCAGAAGCAGTTGAAGGCAACTTCTATTTAGAAAGAGCACAGTCAGTGGCTTTGATTTCTGAGAGTCCGTAGATATATAAACAACTTAATGTGATATAAACTCTTCTTGCTTTATTCCAAAAAGCAATATTTATGTGAGGAAAAAAAGAAGTTTCATCTTCACATCCCCCTGATTAGAGCTGATATCTTAATTTAGATTCAGGATAATGAAGTCTCTAAGCTATGAAACCACAAATGCAAACTTTGAGGTGATTAAAGCCTTAGGCCTATTACCGTAGAAAATGACCTTATTTAGGAAACAAGAACAATTTGGTGCTAATGGATTTGGAAAAAGAATAGACAAAAGAGCTTTCTTAATGTTTATTTACTTTTCTCTGTCGAAGCAAGAGTTTGTTTACAAGTATTGTTCTCATTACATATTCCAAATAGTAATGGATACATTTAATTTAATTACATTTAATTGAATTGCATTGTGTTTAATTACAGTTAATTAGAATACTAGTTAGCTATGTGTTCTTGCACAGTTCTAATCTGATGCTCAGGCCCAGAACCATGAAAGGACCGAAATGCACAAATTCTGATCTAGTCCAATTTTAGAGTTGTCCTCTAAAGAATGTTTTTTAAAAGCTCAGTGTGCATGTTGGGTACTTAAAATCTATAGAAGCTTCAGTGTTTGTTATGAAGTTCCTTAACTCACAAAAATGTCTGCTTTTGTTAAGGCTTGGAACTATTGCCATTTTTGCAATGCTGAGATCTCTACCCTCTTTTGCAACTCAGCCTGGCCAGAACTCCCAAAGGAAATTATATTCTGATTAAGGTCCAATGATCCTTACAAACCCTTTTTTAACATGTCCAGCACATATTAATAAAAACAAGTCCTACACAGAACAAAGCTACCGCTGTTTCTAATCAAAAATAGAGCAGAAGGAATGTATTTTATCCCTTTTTTAGTGAAAACTGAAGGTGTAGTGCACAGACATGATACTGAAGAACTTCATTCTATGCACTCATCAACCAGAGACATTTTCCAATTATCTACAATTGCAAAATCATACAGGGATTGTAAGTGAAAGGCAGAAGTTAGGCTTTTGTGAGCAAACATTGATTTCTCCCCTTTTTTTTAATGTAAAAAAAACATTATTTTTTGGGGCACAACTAATTAGTATTGATTAGTGATCACTGTTGTCTATGCAAGAATGTACCACTTGGGCTGAAATTCCTCCCTTCCTTCTTTTTATCTCACAATCCAAAAATATCAGCCAAGGAGTTCAGTCTTATACTGGGAAGTACCAGGTAACCTAGTACTTAGGTGTCTCTGACAGGTTACTGTTTCAAATATCTATATAAAAACTAGACCTGTTGTCACTGATAATATACGCATATTATATCAAATTAATATAAAAATGCTTCTATTATTATACAAAAGTAATGGGATTTTTTTCTAATGTTTTCCTACCACACAATCTGTGCACAGTTTTAACATTTGAATAATATTGAAGCATGAGGAATAAATATGAGATATTTTACTCATGTTGCTTGCATCAAGACACAGAAATTGTGGAAGTAAGAGTAACAAAGACACAATGCATAAGAATCAAATGACTGAAAACCAGCTACACAGATTAACTACAGAATAGAAAAAAAAGTGAGAGCATGTGGCTTTATGGTCTCCTTTATATTAAAAATAGAAAAAGAAACCATTTAAAATTTAACTTTTTGTCTGTGGAGATAGCAGTAACTACATGATACTAACTGGAAAGAGCTTGAAAAGGGTCTTTTTATGTGAAAGTTCAACAAAACCTGCGTCCTGCACTATTCTCATTTTGTAGATAATCACTTGCAATTGGCTGTATTTGATTAAATGAACATGGCTCAAACAATTGGCAGAAAACTTTTGCTCAGGGGCAGAAACCACATTGGAAAAAAGACTTCTGCATTTACACCATTTTTAAGCATTTGTGCTGAATGCCTTTATGTGTTTCAACAGCCTTTTTTTCAGTGCACTTTTATTTTAAAGAGTTTGAAAACTTCAGTAGCATTTGGGTGGGCTTTTGTTTCAGAATCTCTTGCAAAATCCAAATCAATGTTATGTCAGCAGCAAATATTCCACATTTTTTACAGTCTAAAGAAGTACAGCAGCTAAAGAAACTGTGTATGTTGGAGTGCAGAACCCCATATATAAGCAGCTTGCTTATTGCAGTATTCTGTTCGGTACAATGTCGCACAAAGATTTTGCACCTCACAAGGACATCCATTATTAATTAGCTTATAGCGGTTATCATCAATTGACACAGCAGAATGTGTCATGGAGCAAGTTGGTTTTAAATTAAATTAGGTTTTCTCTAACAAATTTTAGTATAGCAACTATACTGTACTATACAGAAATACACATATCGTAGCTTAAAAAACATCCCAATTTCATAAGCAGTGAATGTGCAAGAAAAAGGGAATGAAAATTAATCAGAATTAATTTTGCCTTTTTTATACGCTACATGTAGAGCTTTTGAAATGTTCATGAACAATCTGAACTGTAGTGCCAGACAGTGCACAAACACAACTACGAAACTGTCTTATCTAAAAATATTACAACTCATTCCTATCAGATGAGCATGAATCCATAAATAACTTTCCAGTTAACATATCTAGCTTTTCTCTTTACTTGTCTGATTTGTTTTGTTTTTGAAGGACAACTTCTAAACATAGCATCATCATTTTAACTAGTCTTTTTATTTCAAGACAACTTCCTCAGAAGCATGCGTTAGTTTTAATTTGCCCATTTAATGCTCTTCCTTTGGAGGTTTCCCAAAAGCATCTAAAAATATGGATATGTTCATTTTGCATTTGTTGCTTCTAATCACTTTAAAATAGAAATGCAGAGAATTTTGAGTCAATTAATGACACTTTCAAGATGAAACTGAAACCCTTGGTACAGGATTTCAGCCGTCTGTGATCCAAGGCCAGCTTGGTGTAACACAGCTGTGTGAGGTTAATTCAGTTTTGTTGAGAAAATCATTGTGAAGGTGTGAAAATTTATATGAGTCTCAATAATTAGAGACAAGAAATGTAAAAACACAGAAGAATTTTGATCATTAAGATAGCAATTATTAGGAGCTCAAAGACACAGGAGGAATAATACTAGCTGGAAGCTATAAAATCTTAAGGAAACAAAAAAATAATTGGAAGATGGTAACTTGAAAACACCAATGACCAGCCTTCTTCAAGGAATAGTGGGCCATTCCCCCTTGATGATGACTACCCCACCAGCAGAAACTCACTGGGTGTCTTGTTTGGGCTGGTGAGCAGGTTAATGTGTAGCCTAGTTGCTTGTTAGTGACTTGGTATCTATTATATACAATAGAAAATAAATAATTGCACTGTACACTGCAGAGCTGTACAAATCTTGCCTGAAGTCTCTTTGTGTGCCACAAAAGTTACCCAATGAAAGTAACACAGAGAAGAATTACAAAATTTCTGCTGAAACTGTGCTGAAGTAATGTGACTTCTCAAACAGGAAAGCACCATCACCTTAGCTTCCTAGCAGTCATATTGTGGCAAAAGACTAAAGTAATTTGACAATGGACATCAATAAAATAAGGTCTGACATTTATTGCTTACCCACTCACAACAGATGTCACTCTTTCTTTCAAGCAAGCCAACTCATAAGGAGGAGCATATATAAAATATTCACAGCAGTCCTAATCCCACAGAGAGTTTATGGAAAAAAAATAACACCACCTTTGGTAAAGTCAGACAAGGTAAACAAAATATTGACTCATCTACTAGATTGGACGTTATATAGTATAAAAAATCAAGCTGTATATATTTCTAATATACATGTTTACTGTCATTAGCTTTGCAAAAGTCTTAACTTTTGCTGAAGTGAAACCTTCAAATTCTCCTTAAAATAATCTTCCAAGCAGAGAGCTGAATAGTATTCCCCTTTTCAGACATAAGTCCCAGTATAAGAAAACCCACTGCCAGAGGAGACTGAGGGACAGCTTCTGATCCGCACTACATTTAACCTCTGTTACATCAGCTTTAGTAGCAGACTTTAAACCCTACCTATCTCAGAATTCTTTTGATTCGGGAGAAATAAGCTTTAAAGGAATTTAAGTTGCTCAGCTAGCTCTGCACAAGTAGTATTTAAGACACATTTGTCAACACAACGGCGTATAAATGTTCCAACTGTTCTGAAGTGTGCAAATACCACTTGGGAGTTATTAAAAGGTCTGAAGAAGGCTGGCTTTCTTTCAACACAAGTTACACAAGCCTGAGATTTCACCATGAGAATTGGATGAGCACAATATGCAGCATAAAGCCACTTTTCCCTGTTTTCTTTGAATCCTGTGATAATTAATGTAGCCAAGTGAGGGCTGATGATCAGAGTGCATATGTGCTCCCGAGAAAGAACAGAAAATCAGATTCATACCTCCTGGTATGAATTTAGCAAGTAAATAGGTCTGGCGGAAATTTTTCTACTAAAATCTTTTTTGAAAGAAAATCAGATTTGCAGTAAAATGATCCCTATCACCTATCATCAACATCCCCCAGAGCAAACTAGACAGCTTTCTCCGAAAAACAGGAAAAATTTTGGGGCAGGGGTGGTGGAGGTGTGTAAGTGGAAGAGTCAACTGTTTTTTTTTTTAATTTAACTATTTTAATTTGATGGAAATGTTTTGACACCCTTGTGGTGGTGTATTCACCCTCCTCCTCTCCTGGGCCACTTGTTGATCTCAGAAATTCCTGTGAAACCACAGCCTTGGTGCACTGAGTCTGGCGGTTGAGCACCCCTTGACCATATCAGAAACTCTGCATAGCTGAGGCTGAGAACGTACTCCCACTGCCTCACCCAGGTGTCATCCCCTGATACCCTTATCTGGGTCGCAGCTCAACTGAACAACACTGAAACCTTGAGAATTTTTAGTAGCTACCATCTGGGACTGTGGCTAGGATGGAAATTTATGACTAAAGCCAATCACCTTCCCAACCTATAAACAGCAGTCCTAAGTGAGACCCTTTGAGCTCTCCTGGACTGCAGTGGGCTGCGCCCAGCATCTCCCTCTGAGTGGGATGCCTCTCAGAGCTTGCGACCTCTCGAGTCTGCGATATTCGGAGGACCGTCGCCAAAAGCTGATGACAGGACCTGGGCTGAAACCCTTCACTCCTTGATGCTCAACCCTCACCAGTTGAAAGAAATGCTGAGACATTTCACGTGAGTATTTCTTCACTGAGCTCGACGGGAATTTTTAACAGGTATACCTTTTGTACATTTATATATATATATTTCTGTCTGTGTGTATGTGTGTGAACTAATAGTAAGCGTAATTTGTAATTAAGTCATGATTGTAGTAGACTCTACTAACTTACTTTGTAAATGTTAAATTAGTTAATGATTAAGTGCTGTTAAAATTTGTTAATGATTAGTTAATGATTAAGTGCTACTAAATTTTATGATCTACCTTAAAACCGCGAATGAACCTTAGACTGCTGCTAAACACATATAATCCCTTAGACATAAACCGTTGACCAAGTCTGAGACAAGGGGTAGATCCAGCCGGGTCTATTCTGAAATTCGTGACTCAACAGGAGGGTCTCCTTACCCTTTTTGTCCTTGGTCTCTGAAGAAATCATTCTAGTTCAATTGTAACAGGATTTTACTTTGTATACTTCATCCCTGTAGTAAGTGATAGAGTGAACCTTGCTATCAAACTCTGTTAAGTCGCGCTTTTATAAATCTTTATTAAAACCACTTTTTGCTAATACCTTTGACAGTGATTCTTTAAGCGGCCTCTAAACCACTCATTCACGACAACCCTCTCTAAAAATCTAGGCTTTCTATTTCTTTTTTGAAGAAATAATTCAGGAAATGTTTTATAATGTTTAAAGATTGTCTAAATCTTTCCTATCTCCTCTTGCCTCTTGCTTAAGAACACCTAGTTGTCACAATTGTTCTTTATAACATCAAAGGATGGAGCAGAAACAATGCCATGCTACTTAGTGGTTTTACCACAAAATTAGTATCAGCTGCAAAGTAGCAAGATCTGCTTTGTGAAACTGACAACTTAAAAAAAAATAAAAAAAAAAAAAAAAAAATCACAGAAATACTATGGTTCAGAAGAAGGACATTCCCAAGAAGTCAAATTGAATTTAATTGAATGTTGCAAAAAGGGGGAATGAAAAACTAGTGAATAAGATATCTAGTGATGAGAAGCCGCATAAGAAATTAAACTTCTGAAATCCAAGGTAAATATAGGAAATGATGACATTCAAGTCATATCTGAATCTTTTTCACTCCCCAAGTTCATATTTTAAAGACTGAAATATCAACTCTGTTCTTGAGAATGGTATATCATCTACAGTAGAGACCTAACACTGCCCACAGTAAGAGTTGTGTTAGATATATGAGCTACTACACCAAACACATGCAGTTGGCCAATCTTATCAGCAATGTTTGTTCAGAACTTGAATTTTAATTTTCTTTGAGTTTAAACATTTGATGGAATAATGTTATGGGGGAATTTTTTGCTGGAAGACTGTCCATAAAAAATATTTGCAAAAATAGCGAGTATTTGTTGGTGTGAGTCTGTACACAGGAACCTTATTCTTGGAGTTACTCATCCAGTTTGCAAAAAAACACATTGTACTTTCTTACATAATTTAGCAGCAGTCCACAAGCATCTAAATGGTGAGCATCTAGCAGTTAACAGAACAGAGTATTGGTTGGTGCCATACAGCTGGCTTATCTGTGAGACCCAGCTATCACTAGAGAAGATGGAACAAATCACAGAGTGATGGTGAATTATCCTTACATTCAAAACAAACCATTCAGCAAGCTTTTCATATGTCAAATTTTCATTCAGTCAACTAGAAGCATTGCCTGTACAAGGATTCTTGGAACAAGTCTCCAATACATATTGTTGTGCATATGGAGAAACAAAATTGCACATTTCAAGTAATGTTTCTATTTAAACGTGTTATTTAAAAATTGTTCAATTTGCAGCTACAGATTTAAAGCATATGACCTGGTTTTCCCAGGGACTCTTCAGAGCTTTAATTAATTCCCTTTGTGAAATGTTATTTCTCTAATTATGTTCACTGTCAAAAATACTTAATTTCTTCTTTTGATTAGCTAATTATTTCTTGCCATTGCCTGGTTTCTATTTTGGAATGTGCTGTTATCTATTTGTTTGCATATGTTTAATTTTTAGTTTTCAATAATCTTTCTGACATTTAGTTCTTTATCTTGCCCTTTCTTGCATGGAATTGTTTGGAATGTTTTTAGTCAGCTTATCTAAGTGTTTGCTTACAGACATTTACTTTTTGTGTCTGCTTTTCTGTGCTGCCTTAATAATTCCTGTTAGACATGTTGTTTAACTAGCCTTGCAATTCTTCATTCTGAGTTTTTGAAGTGCTTTCTGCATCAAGGCTGCAAAGAGCAGTCTGTTTAACCACAGTCTAACTAATTCTTCTTTGAGTTTCTGAAGAGGAGGGTATTATACTTTTCATCCTTTGCAAAAATATTTTGATGCAGTGAATGCTCAGTTCTTTGCTGGTCTGTGTTAGATATGACATTTTCACTGTTAACCTTTCAGTTTTTACTTTTATTTTATTTATCTTTTATAATAGCTTCCTTACACACTATACTCAAAGTGTAGAACAGAGTTATAGGAACATGAAAATATACAAGGCAGAAAACAGAAGAACCTTACTTTAATTAAAGTCCTTCACTTTCAAAGCTAATGAGAGCAAGAAATTAGCAAAGGCAAACAGGGCAAAAAGTAAAAGATTTGCTACTAAAAGAGGAAAGTGAAGAAGCATACAGGAATATGTGAAATAAAGGCTTAATTCCAGAAGTATCAAGATAACAAAAAAGTACAAAAATGGTAATAAAATCATTATGTGCTAAAGTTGGTTAGAAATATTCAGCACATAAATCAACTTGATGTTGAAACAGTTGTGAAGTATGTGGGATTGATTTAATTATGATTTTTGATGATTCAAGAAGATGACAGATGCAAGAGTTGAGTCATAAAAACTAGAATTCTAAAACTTACCTGAAAGGATGTTGCCATGGTGGAAAATAAAGTATAAATGAACATTTGAAACATAAACCACACCAATTCGAGACCAAGCTCACCAGTCTATTTCTCACCAGCATCCCACATGAATAATTTTTGGTATATTTCAACATCATAATAGGAAATTATTTCATTCATGGAATTTCAGGTGTAGATGACGAGGAAGAACAATAAATTTTTTTCTGAATGGAAAAACTATGGAGTACCAGTAAAAGATTACTATAAAAATAAGCATAAGTGTGAGAATTCTACCAACTATCTTAACTAAGATATTAACTCAAGTGTTAGATATCCTTTCTACAGATAAAAGATGAAAATTTTTGTTTCTGCCTTTCTTTTCTGACCATAACTCAGAATACATAATATAAACACTGTATATGTAGATGCTACTACGTACAAAAGAAGTGAGGATTGAAGAAATACCAGCTTTTACATTTATTTGAAGTGAAATGCATTAAACTTACATTTTTGAACTTTCAATAGTTTATTTCATCCTTCCAATGAGCTTTTCATCATGAAGAATGGAATTACTGATCAAGAATCTTATCTTGATGCTTTAGATATCCTTTAAACATCTTTTGCCAGGGTCCAACCATTTTAACACAAGCCCCTGCTTTCAAAGTTGACAAAGAATATAGAAACCTGGAACAGAGAAAAAATCTTGTTTTTCTAAGATATACTGTTCTGTTATGTATTGACTTAGGAATACTGATTGCTGATAGATTCATCACAAAGTGATAAAGGTATATATTACTGACAGCACATCATCAGTTTTAAGTAAAGGTAAGAGTGTTTCAAGGAACACCAAAGATGTTAGAAAGGGTTCCTTAAATAAGGATGAAATAATGAATCCAGCTGCTTTTTTCACATAATTAGTTGATCAGTACCAAATGAATTTTAAAGCAAATGAAACTCCACATCAGCTGTGACCTTTCCTGAGATTCTTTCCTTAGCATAAGCAAAGGAATTTGGTTTGAGTCTGTTCAATGATGATTCGATGTCAATCACACACTGAGCCACATAGAATCTGAGTATAAGAATTTACTTGTGAAGAAGGAGGAAATTCTCAATTATGAGTAAATATAATAATAATAAATGTAGTAATATTATGATTATAAATATGAATATATTTTCCTTTGCATAGGAATGATGATGTGATTGATGTCATGATGGTTTGCAAGGAGTAAAAATGTTATACTTAAAAGCAATATTCAGGGCTTGAGATGAAAGAGAATCACATAACATAATCATAGCTCAGAAGAGAGAATAAAATATCCTCATATTTGTAACAGGGAATAGAATAAGAAAAAGACTGACTATATTACCCCAAGAGGAAATAGACTGAGAAAGGAAAGTCACTGTTGTTGTACAGAACTGAATGTCTTTGGAGCCTAAAAAGTGGGAAAATGTTTAACTCTGGAAAAAGAATCCATGCAGAGTGGAAAATCAGTTAAAGGTGCTAGGGTCAAGAGAGGTCTTCAACAGAATGAGGAAAAGAAAAATACTTTTGCCAGTGATGGCATTAGGATTACGGTCAAGTGGAAGAAATGAGTGAAAGAATTAAGGGAGACAAGCATGGAGAGGAACCTGGAAGATGTTTTTCCTATATACATTTTTTAAAGGAGTATTTTTGAAGGAAAGACAGGTAGAACTGGTGTTTTCACAGTTTTGTAGTTGCATGCTTTTTCATTCTGGAAGTGGCATTTTCTGAAAGTATGAATCACAGAGTATTGTGATATACTGATATTGAGAATACTTTTGCCTACTGTATATTTGAGAAGTTGCTATAACACTTGTTAAATAACATGTACCTACCAGGAATAATATTCATTTACATTATCATTTGTGGTAGTGAGTGCAACAGCTATCTAACTTTACCTCAGTTAACTGAGTTCCCATTGACTGTAAGAATGAGCGTGAAATTCAGAAGTGCCCTAATAGATTAAAGCACTTTTTATTAATACAAGTTCTGTCACTTGGATGAAACATTTGAAAGCTAGTAATTTCTCTTTTCTGTGAGAGGTTGGGGTATGCTGTTATTTTGACCTTTTCCAACCTGTGTATTAAAAATTGGTAGTCATTTTCATTTTTCCCATGTGCTGCTTCTCTACCCTATGAGGAACAGACAAGATATCATGTACTGAAAAATGAGATTTCATTGTTTTCTGTCTTTACATGAAACATTCTGTGTTCTCTCCCATTTTACTACATTTAACATTCATATACAAATTATTTATTCCCTGCTATCATTTTATTTTCATTCTTTTTCATCCCTCACAGTAATATATTAGAATAAGAGAATATTGAAATATAAGAATTTTCCAGTGATATTAATAACTCATGAATGGGCAAGTCCAGAGGCAGTATAACAGTGGTTAATATCTTTTAAGGCACAATGGAAATCTTCAGTTTAATTGGTTGAAATGTTACTGTCCAGCCTTTGATTGCATTAGCATAGATGCTGCCAGATATCAAGGGCTCCTAATTTACTTAGGCTACTAAGCAATTTAGACAGCTGGGGGATTTTTTTGTTCTGACTACAAATTATGCCCTGTACATTTTAGTGCACTGAGAAGTGACATCTGCATCCATATTCTCTGTTACACTAAAACATGTGGGTGAGATATTACAACCCAGAGTTAATGAGGAAACAATGGACGCAGAAGGAAAACAAAGAGCGGGGATATCCGAACAAGAGAGATCTCAGAATGATCAAAAAGGTTGAAAGGAAGCCCACCTCAAACATCTGTATATAAATGCTTGCAGCCTGGGAAACATTCAGGGGGAACTAGAACTCCTCATGAGGTCACAGAACTGTGAAATCACCAGAATAACTGAGAGCTGGTGGGACAGCTCACATGGCTGGGGTGCTATGGTGGATGAGAACAAAGAATGATGGGCACGGAAGATGAGGAGGTGAGTGTGCCCTTTATGTGAAGGAGCAGCTTGGATGTATGAAGATCTCTTGTGGGATGGACAACAAATTGGCTGAGAGCTTGTGGGTCAGTATCAGGGAAGAGCTAGTAAAGGTATGTCCCGGTTTCGGCTGGGATAGAGTTAAATTTCTTCCGAGTGCTGTGTTTTGGATTTAATATGAGAAGAATATTGATAACACACTGATGTTTTCAGTTGTTGCTAAGTACCCTGCTAGTCAAGGACTTTTTTCAGCTTCCCGCGCACAAGAGGCTGGGAAGGAGGATAGCTGGGACAGCTGGCCTAGCTGGCCAACGGGGTAATCCATACCATGTGACGTCATGCTCAGTATACGAATGCTAGGTCTGTCCAAGAAGTAGCAATTGCTGTTTTTTTGGGGGGCATTGCTCGGCGAGTACACTCATTTT
>NW_009228480.1:0-11495 GCF_000690835.1 Fulmarus glacialis
TTTCCCTCAGAGGAAGGGAATTGTGCAGCTGGGGCTCACCAAAAATACAAATATAGCAAATCAGTATTCACCTACCGTTAGCCGTCTAAGCCCAGTGTCTGACAAACAGCAGGCAAAAGAAACATAATAAGAAAAATGTTGCATCCCTTCAATGTCCTGGAAAACCTTCATAAGACTAGAGTCCCGTCTGAGACGGATGTAAAATTGCTCTGTGATTGTTGTTTGATGAGTACAGTGTGACCAGATATTCGTCCAGAATAAGAAATATCAAAATAATTCTAGTTAAGCAGCAGTGTCTGTACATTCTCTGTCTTATTCTGGGGGGGGGTTCCCCACAAAGAGACAAACATGAGAGAGGCACCTGCTTCACAAATACAATAATTATGAATCAATAATTCCTCTTTTACAGGGCTACAGGCCTCAAGGTGGCAGTTCCTATGGCCAGGTAAGCATTAGTCAGTCACCAGTCAGTATACAACATGTATGTGATGTTCCCATATATGTATTGAGAATTCTGTGGTTTGTTTCTTGAAATAATACAGTAAGTTCTCACGAGAAGTAAGAGTTGTGAACTTTTCTTCGTATGGGTCTGGGAAGAATAGGCTCATTTAAGCAGCTCTTTCCCACATAGAAAGGAGTGCATGTAGGTGTCAGCTTTTTGATGCACTATAATATTCAACGTACACAATACTTTATAAGAAAATTCATAGTAGGATGTAGCTCGTCTTCTAGCTTTTAAGGAGTCAGGCAGCTAAAGCCCTTTAAAATTTATTTCTGTATTTGAAATGGAGAAAAGTAATATTTGGATTACTGAGCTGCTCTTTTTTTTTTTTCCAACAGGGTGGATCTGCTTCTTCAGGTAGCAGCAGTGGTTGTGGACAAGTGAGTCCTCTTTCTCCAAACTATTTGAAAACTAGACCTAGCTTTCTCTGTAGTAGTAACATATTTTTCAATAAGATATATAATTTTCATTAGTTGGAATCTTTTGTTTTCATTGTTACATGGAATTATCCAGCACAGAGATCAAGAAAGGCTGATGTTGTTGGTCATTGTAACCAAAATGAAGTGGCTTCTCCCATATAACGTTACACACGAAAGATGGACAAGTAGTGATTCATCTGTCTAGTCAGTAAACAGATAAAATCTTTGCTTGGGAATGATTTTCGGATGTTGCTCCATTTACTTGCTATAGAAAGTGATAGGATCAGAGAGTGGCTCCTGTGGAATAAGAATTAGATTAGTAGTTTTCATCCTGGTTCCATTTCAACTTGCGTATGCCTACAACAGTGTAAAAACTGTGTCTTCAATGATGAGATCCCAGGTGAAAAGATCATGGATGAGGCCATGATAGTAAACCTATACTCAAATAAATATATTGGGGAAAGCAGTGAGAAGGAAAGAGAAGTATAAGTACAGAAATTTTTAGCAGAAGCATTTAGCAGAACTATTAGGATTGGTATGAGTTAAGTATGAATAGAAATGCACGTGAAAATATCATAAGAAGCAGTACAACAAGGACACAGTTAACAGCAATGAAACTGATAAACACTGAAGAATGAGTTACTTCCACCAAAGCTGTGTCACAGGTTGACTTATCAACAGAAGACCTGCGTTCTAATAATGGCGGGGTGACAACCAGGGTAGAACTCATTGTGTGTACTGTTTCTCATCCTGTTATCCCAACAGGAATACTGGCTGTAGCCAAAATATACCCAAAACAGGGAAATGAAAGGCATTGGGTAGCAGCATTGCCTAAGATCTATTATGGGTGAATCTAGCAAGATTCTGAGGTAGATGGCCACACAACAGTAACTGTTGATTCCTATAAGGACTGTCCAAGAAAAAAAAACAGTTCATGTTTACCAATCAAGAGGAACTAGGATGATACAGAGAGACATCTATTGCCAGCCTACCTCGCTTTCCATGTAGCACAAGTAGTCCGGCTTTGATCATCTGTGTGCATGTATCTTGGTGCTTGCGAGTATGTAGGTAGGTAAGTGGCAAAGGGTAAAGCCACAGACTTAAGGAGTTAAATAAAATTAAACTCACCTCTGTAAAGTTTTATGTTGAGTTTTGTTATATTAATTCTCACATAAGAAATTTTAAGAAAGCTAGTTACTTTGTAAGAAAATTAAAATTTGGTCATTTACCTTTTGGTTTGTTTGTTTTTTAACAGGGTACTTCATATGATAGCAATCCCTGCCACCAGGTAAATGGCCTTCCTCCTCTGATTTTAAGATGCATCCAAAATTAGTTTTGCCACTAACTCAATTAGTACCAACTTCAGATTCATAGAGTGCAAATCCATGTAATCTTACCAATTACGAGATTAGAACTCACTATCTTCCTATACACAGGAGCATCACAGGGTCTTGGGGTCTTTTTTCCTCCTTTTTCCTAGCATTACGTCTGTGAAATGTCTAGCTCTATACAATATTAAGGCCAGATTCTGGAAAGAACAAGTCCACTGCAGAGTTGCTCAACTGGCACTACTTAAATCAGGGCTGGAGCTCACCAGCCTCTCTGTGGACTTTTCCCATCAAAAGTCAGAAAAAACTTTAGGACTGCCACTTGAAGTTCGTGAAAGAGACCGGCTTAACAATTCATTTAGTTTGTGCAGTGAAGTATAAATAGCTACATGTGTATTTGTTACAAGTTTCAGTGTTGGAACTCTAAAAACCACTATCCTAAAAGATGTCTGCTATGTTTAAAGAAACAATCTCTGTAAATGTTAAAAATTAGTAAGAAAACAGCAATAGATTATCTCTTTTTTAATTCATGATACTTCTCTTGATTCTTACTGATTTTTCACAAGAAATAGAAAAATCGGATAGATTCATTGTATTAACAAATACCGTGTCTTAGCAATATAAATATATAGTATATTTATAAATACACAAACAACATAGATATTGCTATAATATTATTATAATGTGGTATAGTATATACAATACTCTGTATGTAATATATTATTGTAACTTGAAAGAATAATATATGGTATAGGTATATAATTATATTACTTTATAATAGCTTTTCAAGTTTTTTTTATAAAGAGGAGCTATTTCTTTCGAAGACTGAAGGAAACACTTAAATTTTGTTCTAAAAACTGCTAGAACATTGAAAGATAATACTTTTTTCACTTCATTTTCCTTTGCCTCTTCTGGATGAAGTCTCAGCCACATTTTAGTGAATGGCAAATACCCCACTCACTTCAACAGCTCAGGATTTCACTGTTCTTATGCACTTTTGACACTAGTACTTCTACAAAAATCTCTTCTGATTTCACCTGGAGGAGTTACATTCCTCTTCTAAAGAGGGCATGTTGAAACATACTGAGTGTTTTATTTAAAACCTTTTTTCTTCAGGCCACTGTACCTCACAGCTCATAGCTTTCTGTGTAATGGTACCAGGGGAATTTTTCATTCCATTTGTATAAATTAGGTTTTCTACAGGAGAAAAAAAGATACATTCTCTAGAAACTGTTCAGAATGAAACTCATCTGTGTACTAGACATTACTTAAAGACAAATGTTTGTGGTTCCTTGACATATGTCTCATCTGATATTTACCTTTGCACTATTGGCAATCTATGCTTGCTATGTTAGAAACCATATCTATATTGCGTACCTGTTTCTGCTCCTTACTCCTCCTAAGCAAGTATCGTAGCTTTCATTAAAAATAATCCATAGCCAAACATTAAGTGTCTAAAGCATGCATAATTTTTGTCTAATTTATAGGATGGATCACAGGGTGGTCAGATAGGTAGCTCTTTATTATTCATTGGTAAAAACTTTTTAAGCAGTTCTAATCCAGAGTATAGTTTTCTTGCTTGTGAGAGTATAGACTCTTGCGAGTCTCCCCAGCTCCAGCCTGTAACTCATTCTCTTCAAACGTACTTTTTATCAGCCCTGAAATTCCACTTACATAGGAAGAACTCAGCAACCTAATAAAGCTAGCTCTGTGGATTCTGATCAAATTCAGCTCTCCAGCATTATAACTGTTGCTATTTTGTTTTCACAGGGTGGATACTCCTCACAAAACTATGGTGGTAGCCAAGTACGTACTAGATTATTATTTCCCACTGAGATTTTACTTCACACAGGTTCCACGATGGCTGATCAATATCCGATCTGCAATACTGTAATATTAATTCTAATTTTTTTTTTTTTTTTGCTAGCAGAGTGGATCATCATCACAAAATTATGGTGGCAACCAGGTAGGTATACCTTGATTTTCTCCTGGTAAGAATTTTTATCATATCTGATAAGTTACCTAGATATCTAGAAAGTTGTATTTGTTCAAAGGAATCCCAGGCAGTTGTTTATTCCAGCTTTACAGCCCCTGAATGAAATCACAGTTTCTTCTGAAGTAGGGTTTATATTTGGTTTTTTTATAGGATGGATCCTTCTCACAAAACTATGGGGGTGGCCAAGTAAGTAATGCTCTATTTCACTACTTGTAAGTCACTCCATACAAGCCTTAGCCTCTGCTCAAAATCAGGGTTTCTATATCCTAATTTTCTGTGATTTTGATTGGTTTGTTTGTTTTAAAGGGTGGATCATCCTCCTCAGACAGCTATTATGATAGTCAGGTAACTAGTTCTTTCTTTCTCCTAGTTATATATTATTTCATGCTAATCTTTGTAGTCCCTGCAACATCTTTCTCAAAGATGTAATAAAACAATAATAGTTTCTGTGCTCTTTCTGTTTTCAATTGGTTTTGGTTTTTTTCTTTACTGAAGAATGGAACATTCCCAGTAAGTAACTATTTGTCGTGGTTTAACCCGGCAGGCAGCCAAACACCACGCAGCCGCTTGCTCACTCCCCATACCCCCCAGTGGGACGGGGAGGGAAACGGAAGGGTAAGAGTGAGAAAAACTCGTGGGTTGAGATAAAGACAGTTTAATAGAACAGAAAAGGAAGGAAAAATAATAATAATAATAACAACAATAATAATAATAACAACAATAATGATAGAATATACAAAATGAGTGATGCACAATGCAATTGCTCACCACCCACACTGACTGATAACCAAGTAGCGATCGCTACTTCCTGGAACACGCCTACCATTCATGTACTGAGCATGACGTCACATGGTATGGAATACCCCATTGGCCAGCTGGGCCAGCTGTCCTGGCTGTGCTCCCTCCCAGCCTCTCATGCGTTTGGCAAAGCATGGAAGTTGAATGTCCTTGACTAGCAGGGTACTTAGCAACAACTAAAACCATCAGTGTGTTATCAGTATTATTCTCATACTAAATCCAAAACGCAGCACTAGGAAGAAATTTAACTCTATCCCAGCCAAAACCAGGACACTATTGCAGCCATGTATTTGTCTCCTTATTTTCCTTATAAAGATCTTACTTTAATTTAACTCAGCTTTTTCTTTGCTTGAGCCTCGATTCTGTCTTGCAGAGTACAACATCAAAGTGTGTTTTTAACAATCCATTTTTGTGAGGAAATAACTGGTATCTGATGTCCTTCTAGGATTCACAAGATTCTTCAGACGATAATCCCAATGCTTGTGATGATGTGAGTGTGTTTTCTCTAATACATTTTCATCACAACATTTTTCATGTAGATGGGAAAATATTGCACTGCTAGATGCAGTCTTGTGAGCAGAATGATCCAGAAAGAATGTTGAGTTCCCGCACTAATAGCTGTTTCAGCAATTGCATGTTTTCTCACTCAAAATTGTCATATAAGTGTTTACAGATACATTTTGTGCTTTTAAATGCATTTAACTTGATGAAATGAAATATGGATAAAAAGATTTCAGTGGCTTTGCAGTAACAGAAGACTTTGCCTTAAATCTAAGGATACCTTTCACAGTAATTTAAAAAAAAAAAGAAAATCCCATAGACAAGCTTTAAATACATACAATGAAAGAAAGGAGAGAGATACAGTGGCAGATGTTCCACTGCTTTTCATGTTACATTTCTACCAATCTAAAGTTTCTATTAAAATGTTTTTCAGACTGGAATGGTAGGATTTCAAACTAATTTAGGCAAGGCTGTGGAGGATGTGAGCAACAAAGGATTTTTTTTTTATGTCTGTATGGAGTATCAGAAAGAATCAGGTTTCTGTAAGCTTGCTGTATTTAAATAATTCTTAAAGAAGGAAATAATTTATTCTTTTCAGAATGACACTACCTATAGTGCCAATGGTCAGGTAAGTGCTTTTTTTCTTCTGCAGTATTCAAATTCTTATGATTAATGACAGTGTTAGTAACTGAACACTTCTACATTAGACCTGTGGGGCTCTAATTGTATTGTATGATTGCTTTATAATACCCTTCAAAAAGAATGAGGTATTTGATGTTATATTTCTCTGTACTTAGTCCCTTCTAGCCATTCTCAAGGCTGCTGCACAATTATTTAAAACTGCACAATACTTCTAAGAATATATACCAACACAGTTTTTTGTAGTATATGCACTTTGGCTGGATAGTTATTTGGGAATTAACCATCTGTGTACGTGAGGCATGTAGCCATGTCAAGCTTCATCTGCTTGTTCTAATTTAAATTTGCATATATGCTAGTATTGTAAAGTAACATTTATCCCCTGGTAATACTCTCTCTGTCAAGACTTTCCATCTGTCCTACAAGCAGAAACTGTGATTAACATGGATAGATCTAGACAAAGCAAATATACTGTTGTGTAAATGAATGACATTTCTCTGTACTTCTTTCTGTTCATAGAAAAGCTTTTTCCATCTGTTACAGCCTCCTTTTGTTTTACTGCCATCTAGAGTAACCTTCTTCAGTTGTGAGCCATATACTTTACTGCTTCATTATTTTCCCTATTTTTTCCTCTCTAGTACTTTAGTACTGCACCAAACATGTATACTAGGAAGTAAGGAGGCCTTCTGAAAACATCTTTTGGTTTTGCTTGTATTTACCTTGAATGCATTGCATTAGGTTTAATGCAAAAGGTTCTGCAAAAAAAATCCTTCAGCAGCAAGCCCCATTTAAGAGTCTCATCACTTCCTCCTTTGTTCACAAAAGATGCTATTATTCCCTTGGTTATCCCTGTCCAGTGCGTATTGCTGGACTTCATTGTAAAAGAGTTTGCTTCTAAACATTCTCACAAAGAAGGGCGGGGAATGTTCAGAAAAAAGCCAAAAAAATTCATTATACTGATTGTTCTCTAAACCACAGTGGTTGAGCTGAGGGAGTCTCCACTAGGCAGGAACTTCTGATGGAGTGATAAGGTGAAACCAGATGAAGAATATGCTTTTTAAGACTCTTACTGATAGTAAAATGATAGCTCTGGACATTTTCCTGTCCTGAAAGTTTAGGTACCTTGACAAGTTTAGGTACATTTTTGCTAAGTATTTTGTGTGGATGGCTGCATCTATAAAGTAATAACTGGCTTCTGTCTCCTTTACAGAGTTCTGGCTGTGCAAACAAGAAAGTTGTTGCCCGAGTAAGTAACTTTTCTTTTCTTTTCTTTTCTTTTCTTTTCTTTTCTTTTCTTTTCTTTTCTTTTCTTTTCTTTCTGCTTGTAGGATTTTTGCCCTAACTATACCTAACTTGTCCCAATTATGCTTAATTTTTCCTAATTACACTTGTCCTAATTAATATTCTTCTATTTAAGGAAAAAGTAAAATAAAATAGCCTGGCTATTTGCTCTTTGGGTGAATTTACTTTAAAAGAAGTATGTATATAAAAAAAAAGACATGAAAATCCTGCTATGAGGTATAGGGCAGCTCAAATTCCTGTTCTTCAGGAAGCACATACAGAGTTGGTCCAAGCTAAAGTTAAAATTAAATAAGTGTCATACAAACAGAGCTAAAATTTTAGCTGAAGTAAGATAGAATAATGAAGTAAGAAAGAATCATGTTTGGTAATTTATTGTGCTCAGCATGTTGTAGAGGAGACAGAGATATGTGTATTGTATAACTTCAAGTCAGACTCAGCAGTAGCCTATAAAAATTATGTGCAAAGAACCTTTTATTTTATAATAAGGCATTCCTACTCAATGTATGCATTAAAGGGTCTGGAGTTGTTATAAATAAATAATACGGAAAAAAAGAAGGCCTATCACTGGTCATAGCATTTTCATCTCCTAATAACAAATGTCTTTGTTTTTTACAGGATACATCACATGTTTTGAGCAGAAGAGACTATGATGTTCAGGTGAACCATTCTTGTCACTTTTTCTGAACTACTACTGGTGTTACAGCTCCTCAGTGTATTATCTACAAAAAGAAAAATAAGGATCTAGTTTCCACAACAGAGTATTCTCTTTAGGGTTAGGTAGTTCTTTCCCAATAGAACTATGTATTTTAATTTATTACCCTTACAGAAAAATGAGTCATTTCTTGTTTTTTCACAGAATGAGTCTTCTACTTCAAACAACAGCCACACTAACCTCCAGGTAATAACATAGTGTCTACTGCATGATCTCATTGCAAGGAGCTTTCTGATAAATTATATTTCATTTCTGAAAATTAGACTCCACTAATTTATCTGTGCTGAAGGATGCTATTTTGATTTGGCAGCATTTTCCCTATAATGTTATAATTTTGCACAGTTGTAAATAATGATAATGGGCCCAGAATATACTGTCTGCTCTGTTCCTTCACTCCACTAAGCAGGTGAGCATTGCAGGTGTTTCTTTACATAACGTTTTGTAAAAGTTGTTTTCAAAACACAAAAGAAATAGTTTTAGAATCTTTTTTTAGAAACAGACCTGCTCTAGTGATGGTAATAGCCAGATATATAATTCTGTTTCATTTAGAATTTGGTAGGTGCATCTCAGTGATTGTGTACTTCTGTTACAAAAGTATGTTCAACTTTCACATTCTGTAGACTTATGTACTGCTGCAGCAGTGTATATATGTTACAGAATTATGTGAAATTTTAACTGTTCCAGAGTGGCACCAGATTCTATTTTTCTTAATATTTAGTACTGTATTTGTACCCACCAGTTTCCCAGAGATCTGGAATCCCACTATGCCCAGCATTACGTAGATGTAAGCACTAGCACAGTTGCCTGTCTTAAAGAGTCTGAAGTCTAATTCAATGGTACAGTCAGATCTCTGAGCTCCAGAGAGTAACAGTTTTCTTAATTAGTTTTCGTGATACCCATTCCCTGTGTCTTGTATCCAGTCCCTAATAAAGTTTCATCCAAATTTATGTTTTCAGTGATTCATACAAAGGGTTCTTTGTTCACAGTTAATGTTTGTTGGTGCAGAGAAGTAGTACAAAGAGTTTGTCACCTTACTTCTCACTATGTAATTTTATACATGTTAGAATCTGATAAAATGCTTCTATAAAAAATGATTGGTTTCTTCACAGGGTGGATCATTTATTGCAACCGGTGGTGGATCAAGTAGTCAGGTCAGGATTTTCTCCTATTTTTATCTAGTCTTGTCCAGCTTCCTGGTAATTAAACTAACTAAATTCAGAAGTCAGAGTTTAAGTCCAGTAGTTTTGCATGGAGGATTGGTGATGTTATGCATTAAATTGTAAATTAAGTGACCCTGTTCAGATTAAATTTATCTGAAATGGCTCTCTGAAATCACTTCTTAACACTGTTTCAATTTCACACACGGTTTATTGGTGAGAGCACAATGGTGATTTTCTGTACTCTTGACTACCCAAATAATTCTCTCCTGATGAGGCATCTGTCATTGAAACATAGCACTGAGAGATGTAGTATCAGTCTAACTTCCAAAGCAAACATTAAATGTATAGAGCTGTGCCGTCCCCTCATTTGTTCGAGGTATAAGAAAGGTCACAACTGCTCTGTAGTCCCACAGTCTTTCTTCCCCTAAACAGTTTCACATCTGAAATAAGATTTTATGTGAAACTTCCACAAAGCAATAATTGTTTCCTTTTTTTTAATTTATAGGGTGGTTGCATTTGTCCTGATGGAAGCAGTGGTAATAGACAGGTAATTCTTTTTATGAATTTATACTTTCATCTACATAATGGAGTATTTTGAATTAATCACCCAGTAAGTATGGACACTTGGGTAAACTAAACATTATTGATAATTTCCTTAGTATAGATAGAATTATATGCAATGAAATGGAAGAATGAGTCCCACTTTACTTTAACTGCAGAATTACCATTTCTGTAACTGTGCTTTGTAATCCACATGCTCTGTCAGTTGACTGTTGTGTGCTAATTATTCATTACTTTCAAAAACCAGAGTCAATATGCCCTGTAGTAACCACAGAATTTAATTGCATCCAGCTTAGGTTCCTTGTCCTTGTCACTGATGCAATAAAATATTGTGACTAAAATGTCAAAATCTGATAAATATTTCAAAAGATAATCTCTTCAATCAATGTTTAAACTATTCTTTCCCATAAAGAGAATCACTGGAATTTCATGATCAGTGGCACTGGATAAACTTTTCTCTTAGGCAATGCCTCCATGCCAGGAAAAAGCCCAAGGAATGCATTTACATGGGCATTATAGACTAGCTTTACTAGGCTTCTGGCTTCACCTGTCTTTGCCAGGTAAACTTGCATTTAAAACTTATTTCTGAAGCTTTTATTGAAGCTGTATTTACATAAGTCCATTTGAATGGTGTAATATTTTTTTAGTTTTCAATTTCAGCAAGAATCATATTGTGGATTATTATTTCTATAAAAAAGCATGCTATGTAAACAAACTAATCGTATAAAGAAATTACTGCTTTCTGAAATTACTGCTAACTGTCATTAACATATAGCAACAGTAATTTTGGTCAGGTAGAATATCATCTCTTCCATATAATTGAGGCTGAGCAGTAATCATGACCTACATGTTTTAAAATATAGACTAGTCTATTAAAATAACTAATATTGAAACTTCATCGAGGAAAAACTTTTTTATTTGTTGTGTGATTGTAATGCTATACAAGCAAATCCATTTACAAGGAAAAAAGTGGATGTCTTTATGCAAGTTTTCATTCTAATAGGGCCTTTTTCTTTGCATGCTTAAATTGGTGCAAAAAGAGGCTTAGTTTTTAACGGCAAGCCACCACAGCTTGGCCGGCGGGAGGAGAGTGTATTTAGTTGCTATCAAACAATAATTTTCAACATGAAAAAAGTAAGACATCTAAAGCAGACATGTTAGAAGACCAGTTCTCAGTGCAGATGTGTCCACTTTGATAGACAAGAGGCTTGTATGTCAGTTTGTAATAGTATCAGCTGATAGAATAAATTATGATAAACTAGGTAGCAATAGTCTTGACCTTTGTCTTCACTCAACAGTAAAGTTCAGCCGTCTTTGCAAAGTAATAGACTGAATTAAAAACCTTACTTATTTTCATTTTCTGTCCAGGGTCAATCCTCTACATATGGCAGTAGCAGTGCCTAAGATTAGCATGTAAACACATCGGCCATGATAGGCAGGTTCATTCTTCTGAATAAAAAAAGCAAAGTATAGGTAGATGTATACGTATAAATAAACCAGCATTCATAAATCTTACGTAAAAGAGACAGTCATCTACTTTCTTGAAGATCCTTCATCCCAGGAGGAAAATTCCTGCT
>NW_009228480.1:11526-12187 GCF_000690835.1 Fulmarus glacialis
TAAAAGCTATGAGTTACATGAAGGTCTCTTCAAACCTGGAGAAGATTATAAATTAAGAGTCAAAGCTGTACATATTTAAGCCATCTTGTTTCAAAGGAAACAATGGGTTTCCTTATGTGGATCCCCAAATTCCTCACACTGCAATTATTCCACGTTTTCTCTAAGCTTCATCTAAAGACAAGAGCTCAGTCTACAAATAGTCTCTGAGGAAGCAAGCCAACCATAGAATAATGCTTTGTCTGTTTTGTATATAAAGGGGATGTGACAGTAATAATAGATGTTATGTACTGGTAAATAGTCTTCTCCTTTAAGTGGTGAGCTGAAAAATCTGCTCTCCTAAACTTTAGAAGTTCAGTATTCTGGCAATTTTTAAAAACACTATCAAGGTCATGATCACCTATAACAATATAGAGTCTGCCAGGTATAACATAGGATTCTGTGATTAGAAAGAGTAAAATGAAAAGTTACTATTTCTTTCAGGTGTTTTAACCTGAACAGAAAAGTACCTGCTAAAGGTTTCCTTATCTTTAACAAAAATAACCAGTGTTCTCTTTTAACGATTGCAGTAATATCCTTTTTGAAAGCTATATTCTGAAAAAATAGAAATTCAGAAATTATTCACTCAAATGTTGGTTTGCAAGAAAATAGCTAGCCTGTGTTT
>NW_009228481.1:0-7458 GCF_000690835.1 Fulmarus glacialis
TTCTCCACCAGCCTTGAGAAAAGGAGCCTTCTCCTTCCTCCCCTTCTGAATATATATATAGATATAGACACAGTATCTATAGCTGCAGCCCACCTCCCTCCTCCTTGAGTCAAAGCCTGTAACGCCACTGCGTCTTGCCTCCGTTTCCGCAAGCAGGCCTGTGTGGCACGGCAAAGGTGCCAGCAAACCCTCCCGGCTCAGCGGGAGCCTCCAGGAAGCAGCCTTATCTGTAATCAAACTCACCCCGCTTTTTCCCAACCTCAGTCCCTTACACCATCCCCATTTGGCTCGCCCTCCTGGGATGTTTTAAATGAGATTCTAATTTCTTCAGGCCAGGGATGATCTTTTATCATGTCTCGTACAACCCTTACCACACTGGGGCCCAGGCAGCATGGGACCTGCAGGCATAATTACATTCCTGATGATAAATACCAGTCATACTGTTTGTCTCCCTGTACAGGCTGCCACGCTGCACTGTAATCAAACTTGCTGATTGTTTTTAAAAAGCCGGTGTGTACTTTGGGCATGATGCAAGGCTGTCCTACATTCTGCTCTGGGTCACGTCGGGCTCTTTGGATTCAATACTGAAGAGCAATGGAACTCTCCAGCCTCTTGTGCTGCAGGGCTCTGGCTCCTCGCCTTCCCCAAAAGACCTGAGACCCCTGCGCAGCACGGCACATCAACACAGCATGTGGATACGATGCTTACCCAGAGGTTGCACCCATTTGTTTGTCTGCTGTGAAGGAGGAATGAGCTGAAGCAGTCTTCTCATTTAACTTTGTGAACTGCAGCATTTCCTGAACGCTGTGAGCCTGGCGGTGTCAGCCGGGACAGCTGACAGGTCAGGTACCTTTCTCCTAATTTTACCATTAATAAGCATGTGGTAAGTGCTGGTGCTGGATGGCGCTGTACTGCCAGCACCACAGACTCCCAAGAGAAGACATGGGAGGCCAAGAAGACTCCTCTCTGCCTCTCAGATTAGCATATGTCAAGTCAAGCTGGTCGCTCCAGCTGTGCAGATCAGTCCAGAATAGATACACCAGCATATCCCGAATTGCCAATTTGCAGCCGCAGCTCCCTCCATGTGGCCAGCCTGCCCTGCGGGAGCAACGCACCAAGACTGCCAGTGTCTCCTGTGAGCACACCAGTGCTTGCAGACGCTGCTGGCACATGATGCTGCTGTGGAGCTGCACCGCAGACACAAACTTCTGCAGAAATCGGATCCCAGGTTTTCCCAAAAGTGACCTGGTTAAAGGGCAAGTCTTTAGGTGTGGAGAGAGGACCAGAAGTGTCACCGCCTGCTCATGTGCTGTTGGCAGATCACTCAGGGAAGGCCTGGGGATGCACTGAGACCCTGGAGGACAGTCCTCCCTCCAGATGCTACTGCGACCGTACCAGCAATCCCTATCAGAGCGCTGAGGCTGACAGGGCTGCATATCCTTGCGCCCAAGACCCCTTGGTATGCACCACCCCAACCCTGTAGTTGAGTCACCATCACACATCCAGAATGAAAACTCAGGAATACGTCCCTTCCTTCTGCTCATTCTGTCCTTTGAATACTAATTGTTTCTTCTTCTTAAGTCTCTACGGGGTCCTCAGACGCTGATTTTCAAGCCCCCTCAAAAACATGGCTTGGAAAAATGCAAAACGCATCCACACCTGGCATTGGGCGGATGCCCATCTGAATGCTGGAGAGAGCTACAAAAGAGTCAGTTCTCTGAACATCACTGAGATCAGAGAGAGCTGGGCCTCTCATTTGCTGAGCAAACAGCAGTTGCATAAATTGAAACTGCCTCAGGCTCGCTGGAGTAAACTTACACGCCCAGTGTGTCCTGGAGTTCAGGCGTTTTAGAGAAGAAAAGCGCGGAAATCTCCTTGTCTGCTAGGGCCAGTTCACTGCTCCACCTTTTTCGGCTCTGCTCTGGCAGGTTGTCATCACTTCTCGTCTCTCACACCGTCCTCCCCTGCCATGCACTCTGGGCAGGTTTCCAGGCTCCAGCTGGAGAATACTGACTTGATTAGATTTGATTCACAAAGGCATTTCACAACACTTGTTCACCTAAACAAAATAAAAGTCCTGGATCTAGGGATCGTAATTAAGGGCAGGATAGATCCTTTTGAAGCAAACTACTGGTAAGTCACCAAATTTAAATAATACGATTTCCTGCCAAAATCCCCTGCTGAGGAAAAAGTTCATATAAGTTCAGCTGCTCAACCCATGACTTCCTGAAATAACAGGTGTCATGTTCTTGGCTTTTGGGCCCCTTAAATACACAGGCTTCTCTTATAAGCACTCATCAGGTATGCAGGAGGCTTTAGCCATGTCTTCAGGCCTTAGACAAACAGGATGCCACCAAGGATGAGGAGGAAGTTGTATCTCCTACTCCTTCACTTCTGGTTCTTTTTGCTTGGACTCCCAACTGATGTGTCTGACATGGACACTAGGAACAAGAGCAAATAGCCATCACACATGCAGTAGTGTTCGGTTCCCAGTAACCTCTGCTGAGGTGGATGTGCGAGGGAAGACCCCCTGGCCCAGCTCCATGCCATGGTGTCTGTCATACTGAAAATTCACTTTTTCTCCCCTAGCTGTTTTCTCAGTAGCTACAGATAGGTGGGAATGAGCTGGTTCCTTTCTGCAAGCTAGCAGTGTTTGATGATTACAGCTGCATTTGGTTTGCCACCCCAGTCTCTCCATCTGAAATCGTGTTCAGTTCCACATCTCACAGCATCCTGCTCACCTTACCTGTCCATGAGGCCATAGCTGTAACTGATTAAAAAACAAAAAACAAAGCATGCTGCACAAGGAGAAAACCAATGGTGACATACTGACATCCCTCCTGGGTGCTCAAGGAGGACAACAGAGGTGACCGCGCTGGAATGAGGACCGGGAAGCACTATTTGCAAGCTGCCATCCCTCCTGGTGGAGAGGTCAGCCTCTTCGACCGGCTCAGCCACGACCCCTTCTGAAGCACTCACAGCTGCTGGGGCCAGGCTGGCCTTGGCTCCAGCCCTTCTGGCAGCTTCATACTGAAAGGAAACACTGTGGGGACACGTTCAGTTTCCTCTCCATGTGCCTGCTTAAACCATTCCAGAAAAATAATCTCTACCAAATGTACTTTCTTCAGAAGCAGCACAAAGCCTGCTCTGTGGATCCCAACAACAATGTGCTCATTAAAAACTTCCTGTTACGCTGCAATGAAAGTGCTGTTGAGGACTGGGTTTAAAAAGGGGTACAGTCAAAAGCACAAAACCAAATTGGTGGAGAAAGGAATCCACAGTCAGACATGCCATTCCTTTACTGGGATTGATGTGCTTCGGTCTTGGTGGAAAATGCTCAAAGGCAAAGCAAGAGCTGCATCTGAGCAGAGGAAAACATGCAGGCATGCATTTCACCAGCCTGTGGACACTCTTCATATGATGGAAAGGGTGCCTGAGGGCCACATGACGGGTCCCCAGGAGAAGGCCATGGTTGAGGTGGACCTCTGAGAAGTGGGGGAGACTGGCCTGAAGATCAGCACTGCTCCCATCAGCTCCCAGCCTTGCTGAAGGTAGAGGGGTTTCACGCAGCGTCAGATGCAACATGAGACTGTGCTGCCGCAGTGGCCACAGTGCCCGTGCCCATGCTCGGGCACAATCCTCCACGTCCTCCAGGGCAGCACGGCCCCCAACTTGCCAGGTAGGTCTGGTGCATCACACTGCAATGTGAGACAAGAGGAAATGCTTTTGGCCATATCAAAATGAGGCGCTTTGATCATTCTTTTAACTGGAAATTTAAGCAAAGTCGAGACCTTTGTGCAAAATGTTTCCGCATTGATGAATCAGCTTCTTCCAAAGGGAAAAGCTGTGCCATTTGAAAAACGTTAGTCCATTATACATAACAAGCCCTCCCCCAGAGACCTCACAATTAAGGCCTGAGACAAGCTGAAGCAGGCAGGCAAAATAAACCCCAGGTTCGAAGGTACCAATTAAGCAAGCAGAGCAGAAATCTGAGTTTACCACTGGCCTGACCGATGCCAGAGGGGAAGAGTTTGTTGGCAAATTTCAAAATTATACTTAAAAGAAGTAGAGCTGGTTAATATGAACCAAGCAGCCTCGCTAGGCTGAAAAATGATGAAATAGTCCTTTGCATGTTCCTGCTTTCCCCTATTATGCATATGTCATAAATAATTAACCGGCTCTTTGTCTTCAGCCCTTGATGAATTCTGGGGTGTAATAACAGGAGTAGCCGATGGTATCTCAACTGTTTTCTCTTCAGACAATACCGGGCTCTCGCATGTAATCCCATGGTGGCACGGAGCAGGTTCTCCTTATTATCCCAATCAGGTTTCCATCCTGTCCTCCTCCTGTGCACATAATTATCCTCTGGAGCCACGTCCATGGAAGCGATAGACACATACGCCACTTGGCAGTGCTGTACGGACCGGCAGACCTGCTAAGGCTAGGCTGTAATTATACAGTAGAAGGCCTTCGGCAGCAGTCACCAGTCCTGGACAATAACAGCAAGCAAGTAACACCCTTGTAGGCCAGCTTCCCCATTAGGTTTTTTTATTATTTTTGTGGTCATGAGTCATACGGGAGTACCTAGCAGGTAACATGTCACATACAAGACCAACGGAGCAGACAAAAACATCTTTTCTTTGGCTGTAATCTGAGCCACCCTCGAGAGACAAGGTAGGTTACCACCCCGGTGGCAGTCATCCTGGAGGCCAGGCAGGCTGGGAGCTGGGCAGCACGCCTACCAGCATCACATCTCCCTGGGCTCACAAGGCCGTATTTGGTAGAGAAAAGTGATTTGTGTGATTTTGTTGAAGAAAGCTACAGCTCAGGATGTTGTGGCAGGTCAGTGCCTCCTGCCTGGTAAGCGGGTGTTTCAGCTGTCTGTTGGCACCCATCTCCGTATGGGGCCAGGTGCCCACAGGGCTGCAGGAGACCATCAGCTGGTCACTCGCTGCAGTCTTGCCCGCAAGTGAAGCTCCGTGATGTGAAAAGGCAAGGCCTTGGCCAGCTGGTAGCCAGGAACCCCAGCCTGTCATTCCCAGTATGCTCCTGGGGATTGGACAGAAGCAGAAGCCTTCCTGGCTCACACAAGGGACATCACCATCTTCCCTACGACTGCCTTCTCCCAGTGCTCTGACATCCCCATCCTCTGTCCTGAGAGACATTATGCCTGGGAAATTCCTTGGGATGCTCTCTGCATGTCCCATCTGCAGTTATGTCCCACCTTGACCAGGAGTTAGAGAGCTGCCAAAGCAACTGAAACACAAGGAGGTATGTGAATAAATCTGATCTACCACCACTGCGGGCAAGCACAGTTCCTGCCTCCCAGTGCTCTGACATCCCCATCCTCTGTCCTGAGAGACATTATGCCTGGGAAATTCCTTGGGATGCTCTCTGCATGTCCCATCTGCAGTTATGTCCCACCTTGACCAGGAGTTAGAGAGCTGCCAAAGCAACTGAAACACAAGGAGGTATGTGAATAAATCTGATCTACCACCACTGCGGGCAAGCACAGTTCCTGCTAAATAACACAAATCCCATACTTCCCCCATAAACTAGTACTGTTTCAAAGGAGATTGTCTGGGCCTCCATCAAATGCCAGCTCCCTTCTGGAAGATAAGGACGTGTAGTCCGTCCTTCTGATATCCCAATTTGCTTTGGATACATACACGACAAAACACACGTGTAATTTTGCACCTTGATGCTTTGTCTCAACACTTCAAGTCTAGGTAAGCCTACCAACCCAAGGCACCACTGAGGGCAGGATTGTCATATTCCACTTTCTAGCAAACCATTCACCTGTCCAAAGCTCGGGAAGCTCTGCAGGACACATTGCACATGTTTGTCCACCTCCTAGAAGCAGCTTGAAAGCCACAGTTGTCCTGGAAGTGTGATGATGTCAGAGGCTGATCGAAATCACACCACTGTCTGCAGGTGCCCACGTTTCATCCGAGGGGGATGAGGTGGGGAGAGGCTGCCTAGATGGAGCCAACGGGTGCTTCTGCTGTGGACGACCATCATGGGCTGGCAGAGGGAAGTGAGCTTTCTGGGGAAGGAGACAGAGCATGGCTGGCACAGAGGGCACAGAGACAGGAGGGCTGGCCCTAGCTGGGGTAAGATGAGCTAGTTTACCTTGAGATCTTGGGGGCTGATTAAAAAAATGAAGTACAAAGGCAGGCCTGAAGAGCTCCACGAGCAGTCAAAGGTGAAGTAGCACAAAACAGGTATCGCCAGTCCGCATCTCCCTCCCTCTCACCCCCAACCCCTTGTCCTGCCCCGACTGCTGGCCCCGCAGCACTTGCGTCTCCAAAGCTCCCTTCTGGGAAAGGAGGCCTTTCGCCCTTCCCCTTCACCTCATGCCAGCATCTCCTCCCCATGTCTCCTCACTCTGCCTTTCCCACTTTTCTCTGCCCCTGAGGACGCTTAAGCCTTTTCGCCTTGCACGCCTTCCTTTCCCTCGCCGCCATTTTGTGCTTCCCTGCTGAGGTGTTTCCCTTTTGCCCCCTGGGTGAGGGGAGAGACGAAGGCCGCTGGATCCCTGGTTCCGCTGCCCGTTGCCTCCACAGATGTGTAGCCCCAGGCCACCGATCCACCCACGGGTGCTCTCCACCTACACGCTCCCATGGGCCTCACGAGGCCCATGGACAGTCCCCGGCTGGCACCGCAAAGGGGCGAAGGGCACCCGTGCGCCCCATGGCCCCTTCCTGGCTTCCGAAAGGGCTCCTGCGGACAGCAAGGAAGGAGCTGCAAAACTCCAATGGTTAATTTTTTTCCCTTCCTTCCATCGCGTATTACAAGCCTTTTGTGAAAACAAAGAATTAAACAACAAATTAATAAATGAACAGAGACATGACCTCAGCCTGGCCGCTCGGAGCAAGAGGCGGTGTCTAGACCTGACCGACTGTTGCTACACCTATGCCACAGCCCGATGGGTGGCATTTTACAGGGTAGTCAGAGAAAAGGCAGAGTCCATGCTGCATGTTATTAATGTTTTTCGGTGAAAGAGCAACACTATATCCCCTATTTTCCAGCTTTCTTATGGGAGACTTAAGGGTTTGACTGGGAGTTGTTTACCTAGCCACTGGGCTGAGAGTGAAATGTCTGTGTTGCACCCAATAAACTATTCATTTTTTTCCTTCAGAACAAATAAAACCACAGTGGTATCAAAACCTGCTCTTTCATTTGGTAGAGGCAATGCCTGACTTGTCCCAGCTAAACTAAGCACCTCTCCCCCCAGCTTTGTCCTTCACTTTTCTCTCACCGCCCCCAGCAAACCTGGGACTCCCAGAGCAACATGGAGACAACGCAAAGACCTGTGCAAAGTGATTGCCTCTCTGCAAACAGCGAGGACTTCTTGCAGATACCAGGCAGACAAATGAAGGGCAACCTCAGCTTTGGGAGAGCTCCGCCACGAGACCGGTGCTCACCATGAGTGCCCAAGCTTCACCCTCAGCAGGA
>NW_009228481.1:7489-8161 GCF_000690835.1 Fulmarus glacialis
AGACAAACACCTCCCGCACAGGGTGACAATGAGCTCAAGGCAGGCAATTACTGTGGGCTAGGGAGTGTATCCACCTCAAAACTGCTGTTGACTGCAGGTGTATGATGAAACATGTCACCATTGTAGACAGATGTGTACATAGCGATGTCTGATTCAGATCACTACTAATTACTCTGGCAGAGTATTTCAGGTGCCTTAGAAAGCCAACACCCGTTGAAGAGGCATGATGCTTCCTGGAGTGATGTTCTGCCACTGATTGCAGCTTGGGTGTTTCAGCAAGTGCTTGTCTTTCCTCCTGAGAAGAGGTTTACAACTTCTTCCAACCCCAAGCACCCACAAGTAGTGTATTCACTGCTCTACCACCAACTTTTTAAGGAAAACCCTGAAAGCGAGTAAATTTATGAGAGTCCGATACTGAGCTATACATAACTGCTCTTGGAGTGTGGGTTTTCACCCAGTTGTGGTATTGTCTGACAGTAAATTCATTCAGGAACTGAAGGAAATATATGATATGAGCTGTGCCTTAGGCAAGGAACAGGGAAGATGCTAGTTCTGCCTCTCTGTCCATGCAGAGAGGCTCCAAACAAGACAAAGCAAAAAAGAGTAAGATAAGAAGCAACGATGGACATGAAAGGAAAGAGGGAAATACAGCTAAATATCAGGGGGGGGTGG
>NW_009228482.1:0-16382 GCF_000690835.1 Fulmarus glacialis
CACCCCCCCCGAAAACACAGAGACATCTAACTGATGCAAACAATGAATTAAAAGTCTGCAATGCTAGACCAGGATTATATAAATTTATTCTAGCAGATACATAAGGTTCTTAAAACACATTTTCATCTTTCCCATTCCTCTCAAAATAATGCTGAAAGGCTAGTGAAATTAAATGACTTACTGCAATATATACTTTCACTGATAGTTTAAGATCATTGCAAGATCTAGAGGTCACAAAATGCAAGTTTGGACTTGGGGCAAATGAAGCAAGAGCTTGTTCAACAGCTGCATGATTTAAAGCTAAAGGAATTCGGTTGCTTTAAATCACTCAGCTGTTAAACAAGCTCCTTGTCTCATGTACCTTCCAAGCTGCAGGATGACCAGTGAAATACATTAGATCAAAAAACAATTTTGCTGGTGGATTTTTACATCAGTCATGAGCTAGGAATGACAGATGCTGGACTTTTAGTTAACTTTAACCTGTTTAAGCTACATTCAAATGGCAAAAAACCTGCTATAACCAAACAGATTGCCGAGGGGTCCCATTTCTTCATAGAAGTGGCATTTACACCAGAATGCTCTCCTTTCTTTAGTAGGTTTTTCCCAACTTGTCTTTTGGGAGAGTTTGGTTAAATCCTCCAATACACCAAGAGCTAATACTTCACAGAGCTACTTAGTGCAGGACAGTTTTTTTGGCAGTTGTGTAGTTACAGAAGCACATATCCAGTATGCCTCTTCACAAGCTACCTAGATACATTCTATCCTCATGCCAGATTTTGAAAACGACTCCCATATTCGTAAGATCAGCAGCAAATATAACCTGCTTTGCTCCCAATCTCTCCTTTTTGATATTCACCAGAAAAGGACTGCAAGGAAGAAAGTTTGAATGCCGATGGTCTCCTCTCTATCCCTTCTGATAGAAATTCTTCCAGAACTACTTCACTCATCACTTTGTCATCATAATCTGCAATAAAAGTTAGCCTTGGAGACTTCATAGCTAGACAGTAACTGTGCTCTATTAGTATTCATACTATTGCATTTACCAGACTAGCTTCATCTTACATCCTTCTTTGGGTCTTAGAAACACTTCTTCAGAAGCACAAAGCATTTTTTTTTTTTTTAAGTGATTCTTGTCTCTTTGGGTAGAATTTCACAACTGAATTACTCTGGGTTTAGACTAAGCATACCAATAATGACTACTGCAGTAGAGCCCAGGCAAAACAGGATGCTGCAGCATTTTTTTTTTCTGGATACTGTCACTAGACATGACTAAAAATCACTCGAAACTGTAACATCTCCAGAAGCAAGTACTACCTACTCCTTCAAAAGTAGAATATGTTCCTGAATACGGAATACAGTAAAGTTTCTTAAACACATTTTCCTTCACTGAAGGGTAACTTCTGTATTCACAACCTTTGCAAATCTGGCTTATTCCCCATCTCATATCTTAGAGAAACAGCCTCAGCTGCTTACAGCTCTGTTTCTGAGCAAGTCTGCAGAGACTGTCAGCTTTTCACTGACAAAAAACAAGTCAACGTTTCTCAGGTCACCCTCAAAGTTGCTCTTTTTTCTCCAGCTGGTCCATAAAAGCCTAAAATATCCCACTCTGGATAGAACCAACCTTTTTCAGTTTGTTTTTAACTTCTTCAAAGCTGCATGTCTAAGGCTGTCTTACCTGCATCATTGTTTTGCCTTTCCTACTCAGTACTTCTAACATCCTCTTAAAAGCCTCTTTGGCTTTAACTCCTCTTTTCACAAGCAGCAATGAAGAATTTAAGAAGGAAACCAAACGGCGTAAGAGCCATAAAAAAAGACAGACATTTTCCCAGTTTGTATTATAATAGTACTAGTTGGCAAGGTTATCCAGGACTTCATTTTTCCCCTTACTGTAGCAACTGAAGACTGCTGAAAAAACATGACTAAATACACATGGCTGACTAGGATGGTTCTTTTTACCAGATGTCTGTCCCCTTCAGAAGTTAAGTCAGGACGGTGAAAACGCTCTCGGCTTGTCTATGGCCTTGGGCCCAAAACGTAGTGGAAAGTACCATACTACAGCTACAGGGCTGGGGGGATTGAAAAGGAAGTAGAGAGGCAATACAGCAGAACACCATGTTCTTTGAATAATTACCACTCACACCAGAGAGAGACCTTCCAAACCACAGTTGTGACAGATAGGCAAAGCACTGCGGGGAAGCTGGTACTGACACTGTCAAAGCTTTTATTTTTTATTTAAGGGACTGCATTTGCCAGTATAAGCAACACATCATCAAATTAAAAGAAGACACACACACGCAGAGTACAAGTATGCATTTGCACATGTGTGTGCAGGTGCAGATGTTCTCTATAAAATTGTGTGTGCGCCCACGCAAAACTGACATGCTTTTGAACAAGGGAAATGAGATTACCAGGAAGAGACGACATGAAGATTGAAGGAGGTTTCTGGAGTGCTGCTGAGACCGGTTTCTTCTCTGTAATGTAAACTGCAGAATCTGCTTTCTCACTTGGTGCACTGGACACAGAGGGCCTGCAAAAAGACATACTGCACAGCATGAGGCACAGAACAGGAATTGCAGTCTGTCTTCACAGGGTATGCAGAAAAGTTTCTTGTGTTGCTAGCCTCCAAGAGGTAAAAGCTTATCACCTGCAGAAGTGAACTCAGACGCTAAAGTGAAGTGACAGCTATGTAACTCTCCTTGTAACCATGGCAGCCAATATTAAAAACTTCCAAGGCAGTAAACCTTGGAGAAAAAGGAAGTATTTTTCAAGACAGAGTCACCATAAACCTAAGCAGCAAGCAAATCACCCTGTTCTTCGTGAGCTAAGTCACTAGACTGTATGCAAGATGGTGTTCTAGCTCTTCCCTGTTCTTCCTCCACATAACCATTAACTTTTACATGTCAGGGCTTCAGATTTACTTACTTTAAGTGAGTGTACTAGCAATCAGTTTGATAGCAACTGCAATTTTTAAAAATTTTTTTGTTTTCTCCAAAGAGTAATTATTTTACTTCACTTTTCCTCATTGCTATGGAAGAGAACATGCAACAGGACATGGGAAGACTGCTGCTGCAACAAGAAACCCTTTTAGTTGCATACCCTTTGAATTTTCTCACGAGCAAGCTTTTCCTTGTCTTTGGTGGGACAATGGCCTTGTTCTCCTTCTCTGCCAAGGAACACACACTAACATTCTACAAAAAAAAGATGCCTCTCCTGTAATAAAAACAATTTTGCTACTGCATGTTGCAGAAATATCTATTCTTCACTTACCTCTCCTCAAGCAGTACTGTACGTGCTAAGTGAGCCCTGAAAATGGACTGGATGAATGTCACAATCTCATCTTTCTCCTTGCAATCAGAAGACAAGCTCAAGGAGTTTGACATGGAAGACAGGCAGGAGTTCTGCAAAGCAATCAGATTAAAGAAAACTGACCTTTAACAGATTGCACAGAAGCTTGACAGAAGCTTTCACAATCTTACTCCTGATTGTGAGAGTGGTAGTAGAGCAAATATTCCCATCTTTTAGTCTGCAGTCTTTAAGATTCTGTAAGACTAAATCCGCAGGAAATTCAAATCTGATCATCATACAAGCTTTGAAGCTTGTATGAATCTGTATTCAATTAATGAAAGAGCAGACTCCTGCAAGGAAAGTTCATTTATTTTCCAGGAAGGAAACCTTTCAAAGTCGAAGGAGGTAAGGCAACCTTCGTGATGGATGTATCTTCTGCTTGTATCAAGCAAAAGTATTCAGCCCTACTACACTGGGCCAGTTTACTGCATGTAAAGTGCAAGCAGATGGACAACCTGGATGGAGAATTACAAATTAACTTTAGCCTGCTAAAGGTCCAAAGGGTATTCATACAAGTTGGCAAATGATTTACAGAAACTAAATGTTTAATTGGCAAGGAAATTTTTTCATATTCAGAACTGAGCAATCTGGAGCGAGTTTGACATGACAGAGGACACTACAAGTCTTTGGTTGAGCATGCCACGCGCAAGACTCCTTTACTTTTCAATCCAATCAAAGATGCCTTCCAAATTCTTCTTTCTGAACTTCAGTGACGAAAGTTTTTCTATTACTACAATGATTCAGCAGGTGAACACTTGAGAGCAAGTACAGTTTTCAATAGCACTCCGAGTTAAAGGGTATGTTATTAGCTGATCGGAGACCCAGAAAAAAAGAGGAGACCTAGTTACAGTCCATAATGCAAAGAAGTTATAGCTTTACTTCTAAGAAAAACTGTGAACTAAAGAAGATGGAAAGGGAGGCTAGGGAATGAGCTCCATATCTTTCTGGAATTACAGTGGTGCTGTCAACTAGTGCATTAAAACATCACTGGGTGATTCAGAGAATTAAGTCTGGAAGTACAGTACTTTACACTGTAAATTAAACATAATGGGATACCTGGATACCCATTTGCCCCAACAATTACCTTGTTGTGAGATTTTGCATCACGCATCCTGTTATTCAGCAACAGTTTCTGTCGAGCTAAATGTCCTCTGAAAGCTGCCTGAAGCATAACAACTGCCTAGCATAGAAAGAAATAAGTAGATGTTAGCTCCTTTGAAATATGGCAGCTATAAATTAAAACAAGAGTCCAGAGGGAAGAGGCACATGGGGAAAATAACTTTTCCCTGTGCAATGGAAACTCTTTGATGTATTGACATTTCCTTATGTTTAAGGGATACACACACGTCCCCATTACTTCACAGGTACTCTGCTGCAATTCAGAGAATCTCCAGCCTGTGACAATCCATAGACATACACCTCCATGGTTTAAATTCAATCTGGGAGGTGTTCATGATTGGTCTTATCAAATGCAGTTAAGTTCTAGCTGCCAATACTAGCCTGTATTTCACAAATAGAGCAACATGCTCCCATTCCCATATTAGATTCTGGCTACCCGGCAGGCTCTGTGATGCTCTGATACAATCAGAAACCAAGGCAATGGCAGACCATTGTGGTGATTACACTGAATGTAAGTCTTTCCTCTCTACTCAGAGATTTTACTGGATTCTAACCAACAAAAAGCATCTAGATGTAAAACAGTATGTTTGTGTCACATGGTTAGAATTTGTTCTAATTTCTGAAAGTCGGATTTTTAATGTTCTGGAAGAAACAAATGTAAGATGCTACGTTGTGCTATTTGAAAAAACAGTTTAATCAAAACCTTTATCGAAAGGTGCAAAACATTTATCAAAAAGTGACAAGTTTGTCAAACAAAGTCAATTTCTTCATAATACTGAGATGTTTCTTCTTAGCAAAGGCTTCAAATTCCCACTTCAAATCTTTCCGAAGACTCATCATAGTGAAAATGAAAGCATTATTAGAATTACCTAATATAGAAAAACTTCCCTGTCTGTTTGTATCAAATTTTTTTCAAAATTTTCAGAAGCTTTCATCTTGCAGAAGGTACCAAGTACAGAAAATTTGAGACCAGAAAGGGAACACTTTGACAAGACATATCAAACAAAACCAGGATGTCAGAAGGTATCATGAGCCAGCCTGAAGAACAAACATGATCTTGGTACAACAGTTTATATTACAATAAAACCTCTTTAAAAAATAAAGAAGTTATTTGTTTGTGCTTTGATACAAATTAAATCTCTTTTACTGTTTTGTTGGGTGTCAAACACACTCACCTCATCCAGAGCAATTTCTTCCTTCTGAAATGAAAAATGCCTAAGTTAATGCCACAAATATATACAAGTTTTATTAAATAAAGATTTTCCATATTTTCCCCAACAATTAAAACACACAGAAATACCTGTCCCACCTCCTCCTGAAAACTCAAACAACAAACTTAAGGAAAAAAAAACAACTTTGCATCTTTGAAAGATGTGTGGATCGTTCTTTTGTCTTTAAGATTCCTAAGAAGCATTTACAAGACCCACCTCACACCATGTGTCCTATACGTGGAAAAAGCAGCATTATGTTGTTGCCCATAGAACAAAATTTAAGGTTAACACTTTTTTCCTAGATCATTTTGTCCTTGTTGAGTGTAACTCAATACACGAAACCTCCTGTATTGTTTGGAGGATTTCTGCAAGGGGAATTTAACTTCTCAGTCATGCTCCAAGGAAGCAACAGCAGCAGTGCTGCTTCAACCACTGCTACGCTTCCTTAGTTCTCTGCTCATCCAGACTCCCCCGTTCAGAAACTGGGTATCTCACAGCAGAAACAACAGGGTTCTAGGGAGCAAAGGCAAAAGAAGCAGCAGGGAGGACTTGAAAAAAGTGGAAGAGAAGATGGTGGTAAGGAATTGTACGGGGAAGCACTGCTGCAGTTCCTGGAACCTGGCAGCAGGTTACTGCAGATGCTAAAACAAGAGTAAGATTCAGAGGCGGATGGGGGATGTCCTCACTGTTCCCTGATAAGAGAATTTCACCTTGTTTCGGTACACCTTCCACTGTCTCTGGATGATTTTGGCTGCTTGTTCCTTCCTGTGCTCTTCTTTGCCTTTAAGCATGCGGACTGGTGAAGGCTGCAAGGGAGAATCTTCAGCTTAGTACACTAAAGACACAAGTTGGAATTCTAAGAGGGAAACAGGTTACAAATGACGCAGAAAAATCAGCACCAGAGTTGTTAAATGTTCACCCTGCAGGGTGGAAGGAAGTTAAAGAGGAAACTCTTAGTTCTGAACACTGCTCACGTTCAAACTCATCATCTAGATGACTGTTACAGTGAAACACATTCCTGTCCCCCTTTTAGCTGTTAGCAGAACATGGGAATGGAAAGGTTTTCATTTACACATACGCCTATTTTTCCATGCATTTTAAAGCAATAGGAGCTCCAACAGTGGAACCCACTGCTTTGTTGCTCAGAAATGGTTTGTATGTTATTGACAGACTGAGAACAAATGTCAGTATACCTAATTTTGCAATTCTTCTCTGGGAAAGACTAGTACTAATTAATTGGGGAGCTCTCTCATGTCTCATCCTGGCAACCGTGGCCCCATAATCATCTGTTTAAGCTTACTGATGAGTTGGCCATCATATGACACCAACAAGACGGAGACCTTGTGTAAATTGGCATAACCCTACTCTTCTATCTTGAAGAAATTAATCAGAGGAAAAAGAAAGAAACCAAGAACAAAACAAGATTTTGTTCCAGTTATTTCTTCTGAGGTGTGGTTGCATATTCCACCTCTCACCATCTGATCCTTTTGATCCCTAATTATCCCGTACTAATTGTCATGCCTCACTTGCCAAACAAAAGTTAACTGCAATTTTAAAAGACTAATTTAATTTGTTGGTGTAAAATTCTAAGTAGAGGAACAAGAGATTTTATAGACTCTGAAAAAAACCTCTTGATTCTGTGAAAAGGATTTATTTATAACCTAAAAATGCAGAGTTACAGGCTTAAGTTAGCAAATGGATCACGTTATATTAAAAATGACAACCTACTATTAAAATGAAAAATTGGTAGGAACTTAGCGATAATTACAAATAATGGGAACATTTCGATAAATGGATGGTTATTGGCCAAGAATATATATAGTCTGCAGAGGAAAAAAGGAGCTGTTTGTTGGCTGTTTTTAAAGACCCAAGTTATTTGGTATTCAAAACATCATCTAGCATCCATCAGCATATAACACACAAAAAAGAATCTGAAGAATTGCACAGTATATCAAAAACCAGCACCCTCTTAAGCTAGTGGACATTTTTATTCATATTTTTTAATACCTGTACTTCAGGGTCTATTTATTCTCAAGTACAAACGATCAAAATCCCCAGTAATAATCTTCAACTAGTTTTTAGTGAAATGAGATTAACATGACCACACTGCATCTGAAAGCACGTTTGTCAGTGCCCATTCATCTCTACTGGCTAGTTACAACAACATTTGGCAGAGGGACAGAAGATGGCAACAATATCAAGTTCAGTCATATTTCATGACAAAAACCCCAACTGATTATAGAGTCCCATTTAAGACTCTCCAGTATTAACAGATGCACAAATATATTTATTAGACACTGGAAAATCCAGAAAGAAGAGGTTATGAATATCTCAACTCCAGAAAAACTTCAGTTCAAAGGGGATAAAGGTTTATTTTATTGTATTGATATCTTTCCTAATTCTTTACTCAAATATGATGTCCCATCAGCAGTGGAATTAAGAAAAACCTCATGATTAGTGCTCTACATCCTGTAAACCTTCCCATTAAAGAGTACCCTGCTTCCATCCAAACAGAAAAGCTAATGAATATTTTTCTGACTGGACAGCACACGCGCCCTAACTGATCACCTGACCAGCATAAAAATCATTGAAAAGGGTTTTTTGTCTTTTGCCAGTCTGCCAGCAAGCACACTTACCTGTGTCTCTCTCCTTTATCTGTCAACTCCTACAAGACCTCCCTCCCTCTACAAAATTGGACTGAAATTAGCTAATGGGTTCAGAAGTTTTGAAAAGATACAAGCAAAACCACAAATGTCTTTTTTTTTTTTTTGCTTAGAAAGTAAGGCAAAAAACCCCAAACACTTAGAAGTGTAAGCTTTTTGCAACATTCCACTGAATAAGAAAAAAGCGATGGTGGGGCAGATAATCACTAAGAGAACAGCTCCAAAAAAGCCCCAAGTTGCAGTGGTAATTATTGAAACAACTTATCAAAAAACTCTGGGAATTAACCATTATTCAGAATCTCTATGACAAGATTTAATGCCTCCCTGAAAAGACACAACTAGCAGTTATTTAGACTATCAGCTCAATTTGCAATATGTTAGTTAGATGCAAGGGGGAAAAAAAAAAAAAACAAACCCACAAACAAAAACATGTTTCTGTACCTTATTAAGCTTTTCCATTGTATCTTCCGCCATTTCTCTCATCTCTTCCTCCAATTTCCCTACTTTCTGTGTCAGGTTCTGGATTTCCTCACTATGGTTGGAAAAGCAAAGATATTTATAGCTAGAAATTTTCTGTTGCTTCTGCTTTGAAAATACTGAACCTATTTCATAAGATTTGGTTGCTTTGGTTTTTTTTAAAGGCCAAAGTGGGAAACTGGTCAGGATAACTAATACACGTTCTTATAGTAACAGACATGTAACATCAATTCTCAAGTTGTGATAGCACAGCCTTACGTTAAAATTAAAAAGACCCAAGGTTACAATGGTACCCTTGATACTATTAATATTGCATCTAGATCTGCTACAGTTTCATATTTGTCAGTCATCAAAGTCCTTTCTTACAAAGCAATAATAACTTTTTCTGCCACCCTTGCATAGGATTATTATCAACAGCTACACAGAATACATGAAGTAAATGGAATGATACATTGCCAACGGTATAGAAGCATAGGCTAAGGTAAAGACACTACAGTTTTTTCTTAGAAAGAGAAAAAAATGTCTCTGAGCCCAACATGGCAACTTTCTGTTTCCATTTATCTTATTAATTTTTATTATAATTTAATTCTTATTTTTACTATACTTCTTAGTCTTCCACTTCCTCTAAAACCACTCTATAGAATTCTTCCCCTAGTAACTTACTCCATCCTTCCAAAACAGTTCTGATTAAATGAATTCCCAGCTTCCTGCAGTTCAGATGAACTCCTATGGATTTTGAGCCACTTCAAAAGAGAACTATACTTTAACAGATTTTTTGGGTTCTGAAATGATCTACTAATACAAAATATGATACCTTGAAGTCTGCTCTTCTGTACTCTTTTCTTCCATCTTATTCTGCCACTTCTGCAGCTCCAGCTCCACTTCAGCCTTAGCCTGCAGTAACTGCTTGATATCTAATCTATACAGGTATAAGGAAATTAAGCAATATTTGAGACATACATACTTCAACAAAGTAGTTATTTTTTGTTTAAACTTCTAAATAAAATAGGTTCTCAAATTTGTGAAGTAACTAAATGTTTACTTTTTCCTTTTAAACAAAATAAAATGCAAGCGTATATTGTTCAGAAGCAAAAGGCCTCTTTGCATGCTCTCACTATGCATTTTTGTTCAGAGGGCGAGTTGGCACAGGAGGCAGAGTGTCTTATCAACAATACATAGCTGTGTGCACATCTCTGCTCATAATCAGATTAACCTGCCTGCCCTTATGCACTGACGCACCAAACGAGTTCAAGCAATACAAATTGCAAATCAACTGCTTACTGGGGAGAAAAGAAGTCACAGCACATCATATGGCAGAAGGCAGGCTTAAATGGAGAAAGTGGTAGATCACGACAACACATGTTAAAAAAACAAGATAAATTTTTACAGCAAAATACATGCAAGAAGTGTGGCGTAAAGTGACATATAACCCTTCAAAGGCTTTTCAGTGTGGTTGACAAAAAATATGCCTTGAAAAATGTGTTAGAAACAAGCAGAAATTCTCATTTTCCACCCTCTCACTGATTTTTTTTTCTGCAATGTAATTTTACAATGCTAGTAGGACTAGAAGAAGCTTTTGAAATAAAAGCTGAAGGGACCCTCAAAATTTGTTTTCTTGCTGAAAATGTGAAGGACTTATTACATCGTTTCATAATGTGATAGGAAATAATTAAATAATTCACACCTACAGAAGAACATCATCTCAGACAAGGGTCGCACTTACTCTTTATTGAGTAGGAGATTTTGAAGTGCCTTCCTATCACTCTTCAGTTTCTTCACTAGCCCTTGGAGGCGACGACATTCCTCAACATGGTCTACCTGTTGAGGGGCTGGATGATCCAGGTCTACAGAAGGCGAAGATGACACAGCAAGTAACTGTGATGGCTCACTATCTGCTGATGACACCCTGGTGTTCTCCATGGCACATACTTTCTAAACAGGATAAATTTACACAAAAAATACAAAAGTAAAAAGAAGAAGAAAATTAAATTTAGCATAAAAAGATTTTATTTAGGCCATGAGAAAAGATCAAATGGAAGTTAATTCTAAAATGTGCATCTATATGTAAAAAGTATGAGAAAAGAAAAAAGGGAGGAAGGGCACATGGTACAGACATCAGTTTACATGTATGGGCCAGAATGCACAAGGCTTATACATTGAAGGACTACATGCCAGTGGTTCTGCATTTTCTGCTCGAAGACAGGTAAGATGGCCACACGATTATGATCACTTACTTTTTCTAGTTCCGAAATCCGCCTCATCAGCCTCTGTCTGCTCCACTCACTATAATCTAAACACAACAACAAAGCTTTAAACATGAAACTATGTCAGCGAGTCAACATTGTTCTTGCTTTTTGAAACTTCTGTCCATATAGAAAGACTATCTAAAGACCTCTGAACCCCAACTTTAAATATGCAGCAATGAAAAAATGAGAATGGTCTTAAAACATCTGACTTCTACACCAATTAGCTCAGAAATCAATATAAACCATTCACATTCATCAGTTTTCAACAACTGAAAAACAGTTTTCCAGTGAAACGTCAAATCTTCAAGTGATTCCACTACAGAATTCTAAGGGACAATAACAAAGGAAACCCAGGTCTGACTGGAGCAGCATATCCAGAATTCAGAGAGAGATTCCTGTAAGAAACTTCTCACTCCAACCTTTGCCTCTCCTGAATCTTCACCTTTGTAATAACTGCCTTATTTCTACATTGTAGGGTCCTGCTCTCAAACACATCTTTCAAATGTACCCAAATCCCTTGCTCCATGTTCACCAACTTTTCAGCACATACTTTTTGTTTTATTGGAAGGAGGAGAACTGCTCAGTACATGATCTAGATCTTCTTTCAGCCTCTGATTCTCATTCTGCAACTCCTTGATGTTCCTGGATAACCTCAGGACAGCAGCATTCAGTGCCTTTAGTCGTTTTTGGGTATCTCTGCCCTCTGTACTTGGAAACGGGGTCAAAACCAGAAAGTTAACTTAAAAGCAGAGAACAAAGAAGCAGCATTAAAAAGAGTGGAATAGCCTCACTATTCACATCAGCTGGCTAAGTTAACTGTCTCAGCTTCCCCCCAACAGCATTTCTCAATATTTTTTACTTGAGGAGTTACCTATTCTTTTAGGAAAAAACATGCAAAGACCATCTTGCTCAACACTTTCACAATTCTTTTAATTTGTGTCAAAGAAAACCGATACTTTGAAACTTTGAAAGTTCATTTATTACTTTTACTTCCTCCCCCACTCTGTTAACGCATAAACAAGGGTGCTTGTATGAATTTTACTTGTTTGGTTTTCTATTTGTTTTGTTGACAAACCTTGTAACGCTTTACCAGCACTCTATGGACCACTGATTTAAAAACACTTATCTTCAGCCAATTGGGGTACTCCTCCAAAAAACTGTTCAGCACGGCAAGCTAACCTGCGTGCTCTGAATTGCTTTCTTTCACTTAACAAACAGATTGAGATTGGGAGAGAGAGGGCGCTATACATAGATGGAATAACTCTCAAACAAATCCAACACACAAGTGTCTTTTCAGATAACTGTGAATGCTGCTTTAATATAAAAGAAACTATTCCTGCGAAAGTAAACCCCAGAGTAATTTCTTTCTTCATTTAAGATACATGTCAATCAATGAGAGATTTGAAACAGATTTGAAGAATACAGCTAATCTTGATGTGATGGGAATAAAAGGCATCAGAAAAGGGAAAACTTGCTATGTGTTAAAACTGTTTTTAATATATTACAGTGATTTTGCCTTTTTAGTTTTTCTAAAAAAACCAGGAAGAAATCTCAGCTTCTAAATGTGCAAAGTTGTAAAGTTTGTTCACAGAACAGATTTCTAGTGAGATGAAATACTTGTTCTTTATCGCTATGAGAAAATTCTTAAAAACTTACTTCTGAAAACAAACGTCTGAAGTAACTGATGGGCCTACTTTTGGACAAATGCCACTGCCAACGACAATCACAGAACAGTTTGTTAAGGAATCTTACATCCCATCCACTGGAATAATTACAAAGTAAAAGGGGAGACAGTCTACAATTAGCATGTCAGAGTGAAAAGCTGAATCTAATCTACCTTTTGGAGATTAAAAGGCAATGAAGCCATAAAAACAAACAAATAAGGCTGTCCAGATGTCATGGATGACTATTCATACAGCTGCCCCAGCCAGGAGGAAAAAAAAAAAAAAGTAAAAACGAAAACACAACACACCACCAAAAACGGGAAGTGACAGAAATGAAAGAAATCATAACCGTATCACTGAGTGCCATTATTTTAGGCTTATCAAAACCAAAAAGCAAATCCAGCAATCTAAATGACAAAATAAACTCTTCTCACGTTAAAGTCGTATGTGAGAGATACATCAAACACATGTACACAAACATTTGCCTCAAAAGAATTAAACATACTTTTTCCTCATAGTCTCAGATTTTGCCAGGAGGAGCTGGAGACGATGAACCTGTGAAATATGAAAAATAGATTCCGTTAAGGAGCTAGGTGTGGAAGCTGACATTGCTAATGCAACACATTTATCCATTAGGTGAAAATCAGAACAAGACTCTTTGCATAGTAGCAGAGGCAATGATGCCATCACGGAAAATCAGGCTATTGTTACATTGGCTTTCATCTAGACACTTATGGATGTACGTTAGTTTCTTTATTTCCGCTTTTTGGTTAACACACTCAACTTATTGAAGAAAAAAGGTTTTTCAGTACATACATATGGAGCTATGAGAATTTCTATGAAAATCTGATTCCAATGACAGGTGCAGCTATAGCTGTAAGAAACCTATCTAAAACATTCCATTTATACTTCGACTCAGCAACTGAACAACTTCCTCTCCTGTACACAGGAGACCTGTCAGACGTACCTCTTCATAGTAGGTTTCCATAGCTATCCTCATTTCTTCCAAATTAGTGGTCTTCATGTCTGCCTGGAATTTGCTGAAAACAGAATAATACAAAAAATAATTCAGTCAGACCAGCAAAGATGCTGGAATACCTGTTGGTTCACAATTTCTGGGTGGATGGTTTATAATTGCTAATATGTTCTCAGAGCTCATTAAAACATCTTAAGGAACAGAAGAATACAGATGAAAAATAACATGGACTTCAAATTCCCTTTATTGTATCATCCAATACAAGCCTCTATCCCCGCCAGAGTCATACTTAATAGTGTTGTCTTTCTCCTTGCACTGTTGTTCTAGCTTGAAAATCTTCTGCTTTAATCCACTAACAACCTACAAAAAGAACAAAGAGCTCATGAGTCCTAGAATAATCCGTCTCTTCACAGAAGTTCCAGTTCTCCATAATCTTGCCCTGTCTTTATAAATTGTACCTAACCAGATATACTTATTCCTACATACTCCAGTACTTAGTAAATCATACGCATGTCTGCTACCCTGTGACAAAGAGAACACTAAGGAAATCAGATCCCTAACTTATATCTGTGGTAACATAATCAGCTTATACACAATCATTAAATAAAAACAAGTCTGCTCATTACCCTGCTAAATTCAAAGCAGCAAATAATAGGGAGAATACTCCCTAAACAGACTCAAGACAGTGACAAAGAAGGCTCCCTAAAATAATGTTAATTCCAGATCTTTGTTACTGGTCTTATCCGACTTAGAAATAATGGCTACGTGATTCCCTAATTGCTTATTCTTTCTTACTTCATTTTGTTTTTTTAATCAGTAGTGTTTCAGCTTGGCAACAGAAAAAAAGAAAAATGAAAGCAAAAGGTAATGAAGAAACTATTACCCATCCATTATCAGTTGTCTTTTCTGACAAAGCTCGTGCCAGCTCTGAGCCCTGCAAGAGAAGACAGATAAAGCAAGTGACCAACATTGCTACTGCCAGCTCTTTCCACAGAATTTTCTAACCTATTTATCTCCACAGTCATTTCACAGTCCAACAGCTTAAATTCTGAAGTGTCTGTGCTCATTGTTTTGTATTAGCACGCTTCTCCCAAGGTGTAGATCTCCACACAGAAAATGACAGCCACAAGGAATTCAGTGAAATTCAGGTCTTCTAACTATGACCCTAAATGCTTCTCAGCCTCCTGGGTCTGACAATAAGGCTCATCTTTTGCCTCCTGGTTCAGGACTCAGGACTGCATGTCTCAGTCACCGTGCAATAGGTTAACTCCCTTCTACTCTCAGGCAAAATATTCAGAAAGTGGGCCTCTAAAGAGACAGCATTTTAACTTTACCTTCAGAAATTAAAAGTATCTTTGCTAAATAAACTTATCTGCACAGCATGGCATGATCTTCCTTTGAACTGAGCTAAAATGGTGAGCTGAGATTCTCAAAACAGAAATCCCTTCACACCAACCAACCACATCTGATATTCAAGCTCATCATTCCTAGGAGCCAACACACTAGAGAGTCCTGAAATCCAGAGAGACAAGAAGAGGATCACACTGCTCAGCACTCTTTTGCCCCACTTTTACCCCCCCAAGAAATAGTCACCCTGGAAGGATCCAACAGTTGCTCAATCTGTCTATCCTTTCTATTGTTCTCTTCTTCTAATCGTCGGAGCTTAGTTTTCATTCGATCTCCCTCATTTTTCTGAGCTTGTATTGTCTAAAAGAGGGGAGAAAAATTGTAAGCACATTTCAGAAATGAAAACACACTGAGTTTTCACATGGAAACACATTTTGATGTCAATAACAATCCACTTATGATGGTCAGGATGAAGCGAAAGAAAAAAAAAAAAAACCAGAGACCATCACACACCACACTGGACCAGGGCTGACAGATAAGGGAGGTAACACGGCAAAGATAAAAGGAAAAGGTTTAACAGAAAGGCAACCTCACACAAATGATCTACAACAGCCAAGATATTTGTCTATAGGTATCCCTAGTGTTCAACATGTCCAGTCCTGATCTTTCATACACTGCACTAAACTCATCTGACAAATTGTTAAAATGTGATGGGTAACAGCCAGGAGAGAGGGGAAAAAAAAAAAAAAAAAAAAGAAAAAAAAAAAGAAAAAAAAAGGGAAAAAAAAGGAGATGGAGGGACAAAGAAACCAAATGCAATGAACCTTTTCATCGTCCAGCTAGGGCCATGGCTGGGGTTCAGGACTGGGTATACTTCAAGGCTTCCACATCCAGTACTCAGAAGTATCTATCACACCATAAGAACAATGAAATTGCCTTAAACAGACACAAGTTTAGTTTAGCCTTACATTACAAATGCAAAAAAATTTGGTGGATGTCCCAGTTGTAGAAACCAAAGTATTCTGAACCAACACGGCCTGGACGTCTACAGGTGGATGGAGCGACCCTATGATTTCTATGTAAGTATCAGAGAAACTGTACCTTTTTCAATTCTATAATTTCATCATACATATCTTCTTTTTCTTTGTAGTCAGGAGTTCCAGGAATGTAGCCTACAGAAAAAAGTACATAAAATCAGCAGATCTGAAAGAGGTATTTTTAACTAACCAGACACCTTACAGTTAAAGGAAAACAGCAGCAAAGAAAGAACAGCACCAAACTGGAAACTAAGCTTTTTTCTCTCTCTCCTCTCCCCTCCCCTCCCCTCCCCCCCT
>NW_009228483.1:0-3082 GCF_000690835.1 Fulmarus glacialis
GGAATGAGGGAATGAAGTTGAGCCTGGGATAAAGGTGGAGGGAAATGTGTTTTAAATTTTGTCTATGCTTCTTACTATCCAACTCTGTTTTAATTGGCAATAAATTCAGTTAATTTTCCCCAAGTTGAGTATGTTTTGCCCGTGACAGTAATATGTAAGTGATTTCCCTGTCTTTATCTTCACCCATGTGCTTTTTCATCTTGTTTTCCCCCCCGACCTGTTAAGGAAGGAAGTGAATGGGTGGGTGGGTGCCTGGCAGGCACTGCAGGTTTGTACAAGGGACAAGGGAATGTCACTCCCTCAGCTCTGCCAGCCCCTTGAGTCGAGCCCTGCAATCTGAGCATCTCTCATGGGAGCTGACATTGCCAGTTGAGTGCAATGAATACTGTTTTAAATACTTCTTTTTTTTCTGCACAATTAGTGTGTTTTGTGTAAGTTTTGAAGGAAGTGTTCTTTTCTCTTCTTGAACAGGGGAAAAAAAAAAATGTATATTTTGTCTCCCAGATACTGTCATGAAATTGTCTCTTACATTTCAAAAGTAGTATTCCTGTTAAAAATGTCACCTGAGGATTTTTGGGTGTTCTTTTATATGTTTTTATTTATGACTACGTGTAGGTGGGATGCAAAACTAGATCAGTAATAATTTCTCTATTGTGGTGATAGTAGGATATCTTTAAAATTATTCAGAAAAGCTTTCTACTTAGCTCTACCTTTCACTCTTCCTCCTGAAAGCATGTTATTCAACTCAATAAAATTTCTGAGAAAAGTGCGGCTCTATCAAATATTTCATGGTCCTCTAAATTTTTATCACTTCTGGACCAGATTATAATCTCAGGTAAGTGTAACATATTGCTAATATAGTAAGAGATGAGGAGGCAGGAAGTTTTTTTCTTGCTTTAAGCGGGCCACTTCAGAAGTTCGATGATTTGCATGGTGTCAGGCATTTGAATGGACGCACAGTCAAATTCCAACTTTTTTTATCATCTACTTCAGATGCTTTCAGAGCCACTCTCTAAGACATCCCTGTTGGTCAGCACAGGAGTGCCATGGGTATAAACATACTTGGGGATGCATCTGAGATGACTAGGGCTTAAGTGAGTAAAATGTTTTGCTGGATTCTCTCCCACAGTCAGTGTTGAAGCCAAAACTGATGAGGCGCTTGAAAATATGGTAGTTATTCTTATATCCTACATTTTCTCTCATTCCTATATTCCTGCCTGGTACTGTAAGTGTTTTACCTCGTATTTAATATCACCACAACTTTGTATCTAATCTTTACTGCACTGGTTGTATGACCTAAGAAAATGGTTTGCATTTTTATATGACTCTCCACTGATGCTCCCAAATAGTGAACAATCATTAGTTAAACCTCACATCCGTCAGAGAAGAACTGAGACATAAATGTTACTTGTCCAAGGCTATATAAAATTAGTGACCAATATGAAGAAATAATGTAGCAATACTGGCTTCTTATCATAATTTAATTCTTCAAAGCAAGATGTAAACACTCTATGTATTTAACACAATGACTTGGGTGTTTTAAAGATGCCCAAGATGTTGCTGATGTAGTTTGTTTCTTCGTACTGCGTGATCTTTGGCAAGTCCTAATGCAGGAGCATATGACTTGGCCTTGATACATGGAATAAAAGAACACAGCAAATACAAGTGAGTAAGAGCAAACATTTTGATGGCCTTACAAATGGTATCTGATGGCAACTGCTGCTGACTTAAATCTCCTTCAGCCATGCTTCTAACCCTCATGGCATGGTGCGGTCATATTATTTGTATCATTAGGTAATCTTAAGTACTGTGTACAATGCTCTTATATCTAACACCCACTCGTTTTTGAAATGGAACCTGCGTATTACAGTAAATTTGAAAGGCATATAGTCTGTTCTGAAACACGCAAATAATACCCTTTAGTACTGAGAGGAATTAAGCACATGTATCAAGAGGAGAACATGTCCTGAAGTCTAATCTCTGTCTAGCTGTTTTCTCAACAATAAATTACCTTTTATCTGAATCAATGTTATTATTTTTGCCAATAGGTATCCTGAAATTTGATACTATGAAATTTCAGGGCAACAGAAATTAAAGCTCTTTTGCAGAATGAAATTTTGAATTTCTAAAGGCCTCACAGGTTTCTAAATAACACCATGTGGTAGAACTGTTTCTTAAGCCAATACGTTTATGGATTAACTAAGTACTGCTTGCTGTGTTTACACATACAATCTCCCTTCAGAAATTTAATTTACAAAACATTACAGCCAAGAAAATATTATATGAAGATTGGTAGCTGGCTGCCTGGCATTATCTTTTGTTGAATTGTAGATAAATTTTCTTCTTCCTGTCCTATTTGCCGTACGAGGCCTTTGACCACTTTGGGTAGTAATTTTTCTTCTTAAAAGATCCTCAGTATGTTTAGATCAAGGAAGAGAATTTAAATGATGGGAAAGATTAGATTCAAAACAATAGCATAGGTGTTTTGGTTTTGTTTTTTTTTTAAACTGTGATAGCAAATATAGATACTGCTGCAGCACCACAGACCATCTGCACACAACAATCCCTTACTATTGAAATGCAGCTCTGTATATTTCTGGTTTATAAATAAATATAACTCCAAGCTTAATTTGATGTTAACTCTAAAGGCTTGTTTATGTTTGGCTTCACTTGTTAGTTGTGATGTTTCCCTCTGACAGACTATTCTGCTCTAAAATGATCCTTTCATGAGGCAGCTAAAACCCTTTTCTAGATGGCTTGTATATTATAAAAAAGACCCAAGTCTTTGGATTTTACATGTTTCTTAAACCTCTGGGTCCTTCTGGCTTCTGCATTTAATACTTGCTATAGTCTTGGAAAGCAACCACTTTTCTTGAAATATGGAATGGCACAACTCTACCGTTTATTCCCATAATTTACTGTCCTCCACTGTTTATACCACCTCTGCAGAGTTTCTGCCTTGCAGCAGAATATCTGAATTGTAATTTAATTCACTGAATTATGTGGTGTGATGGGTCTACAAACTTTGGACACTATATTCACCTTGTTTGTTTAAAAAAAAAAACCCACAAAAAAAAAACCC
>NW_009228484.1:0-11258 GCF_000690835.1 Fulmarus glacialis
AGATATATAATGCACTGTGATATTGTTTTAGATTCTCTTACCCCAAAGTGAAAAAGTTTATATGGTTTCACCAACCCCTTATTTTTACAAGGAAAGCCAACAGTGTTGAACTATGGTGTCATACAGGCAGGAAAGATTCTTTTTCTCTGCAGGTTATAGCTGCACCAGAGAAGCTATGAAAAATTCTACTAGGTTTTGCTATAAATAATGTTATTACAATATTTAAGTAGTGCTGAGTGGTTCATAATTAACCTCATGTATGTTTGGTTTTTTAACTTGTGCAAATACAGAAATACACAGAAATACAGATTTTGTACCCTGTGCTAAATCTAAACGGGCATATTTGATAAGATATGTTTTAAACCTATTGATAATAGATGGGCTGGTCTATGAAGCAGAGAAAGTCGTGTACTTACGAGTTTCATGTGACTTGTAACAGTCTTTTTGTGTAAGAATTCCCTCTAGTGGCAAAAATTAAACTGATCAAAACAGCAACCGGTGTGCATAGGCCATTGAAGAAAACACTAGATGAATGAGTTTAGATGTTACTTAAGATACATCAATCTTAAGTAGAGTTATGTGGCAATCTTCCCTCATAGTGTTTCCCAATGATACACAGAAAGCTTCTTTGTGTTCTAGCAGAAGAATACAGTGAGACTTTGAAGACTTGTAACTTAGGGAGACATATTACAAACATGTTGCTAGTAAAACAAACATTAGTTGATTTCTAAAACAAACTATTTTTGTATCAAAAAGGAAATACAACATTTTATACACACGTGTATGTAAGTATGTTAAGGTAATGTTATTATCTTTTACTTGGTAAGGATAAAAATTTGACTTCTTGTTCACACTATCCCGTTTTTCTTGTCTGTCACAGAACAATGACACTGAAGATGAGGAAAGATTATGGAGAGATCTTAAAAAAAATGACGCTTGTCTTACTGCTATCAATATTATGACATCACCAAATATGCCCAAAGCTGTATATATTGAGGATGTAATAGAAAGAGTTATTCAATACACAAAATTTCATTTGCAGAACACTCTCTATCCTCAGTATGATCCTGTGTATAGAGTGGATCCTCATGGTGGTTAGTATGCTAAGAAATTTAAAAAAATCTTTCCACATTAAATAACGTCGAAACATAATCTACTGTATGATGATGCAAGTGATACGACTTTCTGGAATAAGATTTTTATATGCAAGTCTTATACTGATAGTTCTTCCATATCACATACAGCATCTTGAATTAATGCTTTGTGTAGTTTGAGGATGATGAAATGTAGAGTGAAAAAACAATGAATGAAATGCAACCTCTGAATAACTTAGTCATACGACGTCTTGGTTTACTGCAATAATGTCAATGTAACCAAAGTACTTAAACTGAAGTGTTTAGAAGTTTGTCTGAAGTTCAACTTCTGTGTGTAGTTATTATATATAGGAATAAGTCCTTTTATAGTCATAATCTCTTTGTATATAATGATTTATTTCAAAGAAAACTGTTTAGCATTTAGCATTTTGTTGTCATATGCATACCTTTAGATGCAGGTATCCAACTTCAAGAACCTTTTTAAAAGTCTTGGATCCAGAATTTAGAGCAATTACGAAAAATTAGTATCATGTGAAATTCTTGCTTTCCAGCTGATGCTACTAAATAGTTCTCTTCTGTAAGCAGTTGCTTTTACAAAGCTGTAGTCATGCAGTTATTTTGGGAACACTTTTTGAGGAAAATCATCTTTCTAATATTTGATGTGAAACATTGAAAAAAATTAATAAGATGTTTTTTATTTTCTAGGTGGTGTTTTAAGTTCAAAAGCAAAACGTGCCAAGTGTTCCACCCACAAGCAAAGAGTTATAGTGATGTTGTATAACAAGGTTTGTGACATTGTCAGCAGCTTGTCAGAGTTGCTAGAGATACAGCTTCTTACTGATACGACTATTCTTCAGGTAAATTTTATCAGAAGAATTTCTGTCTGAGAATGTTTGTTTTTCTTTTCCCACAGAGAATGTAAAATATGATTGTCTCAGTGACATGAAGTATGAAATCAATACAAATTTTTGAATTATATACATCAGAGTGACTAATGTGTTGTGTAGTAGGTAATCTGTAGGAGAAGAACATTTAATGTTCAAATCTTTAATGGCTTTTCTTGTACGTTTAAGAAAAGTTTAACCTGATAGTATACAAATACAGAGCCATAGAATCATTTATGTTGGAAAAGACCCTTAAGATCATCGAGTCCAATGGCAAATCTAACACTGCCAAGTCCACCACTAACCATGTCCCTAAGTGCCTACACGTCTTTTAAATACCTCCAGGGATGGTGACTCAAGCACTGCCATGGGCAGCCTGTTCCAGTGCTTGACAACCCTTTCAGTGAAGAAATTTTTCCTAATATCCAGTCTAAACCTCCCCTGGCGCAACTTGAGGCTGTTTGCTCTTGTCCTATCACTTGTTACCTGGGAGAAGAGACCGACACCTGTCTCGCTACAACCTCCTTTCAAGTAGTTGTAGAGAGCGATAAGGTCTCCCCTCAGCCTCCTTTTCTCCAGGCTAAACAACCCCAGTTCCCTCAGCTGCTCATCATAGGATTTGTTCTCTAATATCCTTTAATAACTTGATTTGCAAATAATATGAAGTAATACATCTTGTTGAATACTTTACCTGCTGAATGAATAACCTCCTTGTGAAACTGCATAAATAGCAGTTTGTTAGTCAAATATACTTACAGTAATTTCTTTCCATTGATAGGTATCGTCTATGGGAATAACACCTTTCTTTGTAGAAAATGTCAGTGAACTACAGTTATGTGCCATCAAATTAGTGACTGCAGTAAGTACTTTTTAATTTGCAGTTTCATGTTCCTGTACTTCTGAGAGTTATTAGGGCATTTACATAAACTGTATTTTCTCTCTGGTAGAGAATTGGAGTTTAGAATTTTATTCTTGCATGTTTTTACAGTTTGAGATCATAATCTAGGAACAGTATTAAATCTACCTGAGCTGCCCCTATTTGCAGAGTACTCTATAGGAGAAATATCCTACTTAAGGAAAGAACTTCTTAATTTTGTTTAAAGTGTAAACACAAACCCCTTCCTCTTACCTGTCCTTTCTTGTCTTCAGAAATCTTAGCAATGTGGTTTTCCTTATTTCCTATGTTAAGATTTGAATATATGCAATGAAATAAGATATAGAACTAGTAGGACACTTCTATGTAATAGAATAAATTCTTTTCCACAGAAGAGACGGCTATGTGAAAAATTCACAGGGCAGATAAAATATTATTTCAGGAAAAATGCAGCACAACACAGATGTGCTTGTTCAAGTGGGAGTTTTCCATCTTTGTAAGGATGACATATTCCAGTATTCTGTCTGAACAAAAGGAGAGGCAAACTCCACAATCCTGACCCTGTAAATTGAAAAAATACGTCATATCAGGCAAAAATGAAAGCTTTGGATATGAAGTAAAACTGGTTTCTCAAATGTGCTGTACTATACATGTGTTCAGCTAATTTATGTTACCACAGAGTTTTGCTCTGTACTGGAGTCTGGAAGCTTACTGTTACACCGTTTAACTTTCCTATAAAATGTATTCTACCATTGATAGAAATTTTTAAAACGTAAGGTATTTTTAAGAGCTATTACACATTTATGTTATTTGAAGCTTTTAAAAATCTATATTTGAAAAAGTTTTTATGTATTTTATAAAGAAATGCTTGCTTTGAAAAAACAAAGTAATGCATTAAAAACAAGGTATGCATTAATTATAATTTATTTAAGTGTCTTGTAAAGTGTGTGTTTCTATATATAATTTTTAACAATATATTTAACAAGCGATATTTTATGTAACAAAAAATAATTTTCTGACAATCCTATAACTGTTAAATAGGTGTTCTCCAGGTATGAAAAACATAGACAGTTAATACTAGAAGAAATTTTCACTTCCCTTGCGAGACTGCCAACTAGCAAGAGGAGTTTGAGAAACTTCAGGTAATTTCTGACGTAGATTAATAACTTGTAGGCAGTAGCATTTATAGTTTTGTAGATGTAGGATTTTAGGCTTCAGTATTAACTACTTCTTTAAAAATCTGTGACTCCACAAGCTGCACTTTATTAGAGGTTGGTATTTCAAAACAATGAGAGCAGAATTGCCTGACAAATGTCTTGTAATAATCACTATTTCTTATGCCATTATATTTGTGCCTGCTTACAAAAATAATTGAAATGTCTTATTATTTTTCTGACTAAGGATGTAAATGACTGTAACGTTAGTGTGCATTCAGAGTTTTTTTGTTGGAAAATTATTTGGTTCTGTTTGTATGGAGTTATGTAATTTCTTCATTGATAACGCTTAATAGGAAAATTCTGGCTGAATTTCTTCGAGGTCAAGAGCGCCCTTTCCAGGAAGGAAATCAATCTAATATCCCTTTGAATTAGTTTCATTTAGAAACTACTCTGTTCACTTTAACTGTCTTTTAAGCACTTCAGCTGGATTTCAGGTTAGGTTCAGGTTCAGTCTGAGAAAGAATCTGACCTGAACTGGATTTCAGTTAAAATTGAGGTTGGGACACTTTAAATGTTTTTAAAACATTTGTTGTTGGTATTGATTTTGTTTCTTGCTTGCATACATCTTGCCCCCAGAGACAAACTGTCAATTAAATATTTTGTCCGATCCAGGGTGGATGAACAGGAAACATCCAGGAAAAGAAATAGACTGAAACTTTGAACTTGAATTCAGGGACCCTAATTTTAACATAAGTGCTTATTCCTAGTATTTTCTATTGCTTTGGTTATAGACATCAGGGAGATCTAGCAAATAGGAAAGTGGTAGGAGTAGGTGCATAAATGGTAGATAAGCTCTGTGAATTAGGACCTGTACCAGAAGGAAGTCACTATCTCAAGGCCACAATGACTGCACTGTCTATCTTGTAGAATCCTAACTCTGGTCTCTTAAAGGGCATTGTCTAATTGTGGCTACAGTCATGAAGGGTACAGCTTAGACAAAATTTTATAAGAAAAGGTTTTCTCTGTAAAAGTAGTCAAAGATAACTTCATAAAGATAATAATTACAATCTGTTTTGTGCCCAGTTAGTATTTTGCTAATTTGGGGAGAACGATGTCAGGGATTATCACCTTTTCATATTATTAAGGGTAGCAATAGGTGGTGGTGATGTATGTATGCGTAGTAAACACCATACTATTTCTCAGTTTATATCATGGGAGAAATGTGGAGTGTATTCGTACTGGTCTTAAAGTGTGGTCTTAAAGACACACTTAAGACACACTTAAAGACACTTGCATGCTAAAGTTCATAGTCTGTTATGCTACGTCAGATTACCATAGGTGTAACTCTTGTAGAAGTCAGTCCAGCTCATGGTCACTATTTTCTGTTGTTTAAAAGTCCTGCACATTTCACACACACACACAGACACACACACACACACAGACACACACACACACACAAATTATTAGGGCAACAGTTTGGTGTGGGTTTTTTTGTGTTGTGTTGGAAATGGATATGGCATTATACATAATAAGCCTATTAGTAAGTGGCTTAGCATGTAGGTGTTTGATTTATTAAATATTCCTGTAGATTTTTCGGCTGCTGAACTTCACAGATACTCTGATAGCCCATCTGTGGGTTGTCTGAGTTCATCTCTTCTGCCGAAGAATAATACTTACTGTTTTTGTTAGACCAAATCTTACACTGCATAAGAGAGAAGCAAATGACTAGGTAAATGTCTAGAAAACAGATTTCTAGCTGTGGTAGTAATTTTAGAAAGATATTATTTAGGACCAAAAATTTTTGGTTTGTTTTGTCTTTTTTGTTTAGTTTTAGTATTAATGCTGTCTTTTCTTATTAACAGGTTAAACAGCAGTGACACTGATGGAGAGCCTATGTATATTCAGATGGTAACAGCACTGGTTCTGCAGCTTATTCAGTGTGTGGTGCACTTACCATCAGCAGAAAAAGATTCTAATTCAGAGGAGGAATCAAACAAGAAAGTAAGATAATTTTTAAAAGCCATAGGTTTTTTTTTTTTTGGTGCAGGAATGACTTTGTGTGTTTGTACGTATAATATTTTATTAAGGTACTCTAGTAATCAAACATTATAATTTTATGTCTGCTGTAATTATTTGATGCATGAGAAACGCTGATCTGGAAATCATATATCTGCGTATGCTAAAATAATAGACAAATATATGTTATTATTTTTAGGTGGATCAAGATGTGCTTATTACTAACTCATATGAAACAGCCATGAGAACAGCACAAAACTTCCTTTCTATTTTCCTTAAGAAGTAAGTACTGTTGCATTCTTTAGCATACTGATGAAAACAACCCCAAATGAAGTCTGTCGTACATTAAGACAAACATAACCACTTTGCAATGCACTGAATACCTACTCATAAAGTTATTTATAACAATATACTTTATAGATGCCTAAGAGAGCTACCCATCTGGACAAAAATTTTTATGGAACAGAAATTCTGCAGAGAGTTCTTTATACATTTAAGAATCTGTTTGATAGTTCATGTAGGTTCCTTTTAATAGGGGTCTGTTACTCATCTGAAGCCTGGAAAAGAAGGCTGAGTAAATATTTAAGTGGTAAAACCATATTCATTCAGTCATCAGAATTACAAAGATACAAAAAACCTAAAAACTGCTTTCATTTAGCTAGAGTTAAGAATGTCAGTAGCTCAACAGGGGGAAAAAGGAATAGTATACCTGAATAACCAAAGAATTTCTGAGAATAAGTGTTGAGGTTTTTATCGTGTTAATTTCTACTCTTAAGCTGAAAGGCTATTTAATAGCCATCTAGCAATCTCTCTGCATACTTTCTGGTATCGTTAAAGTTAGGGATGCTACGTAAAAGTGAAATGCTATCAGGTATGTTATCTTTTGATATTTTTACATTGTGATTTTAACCTTTGTGGAGCATAATACTAAGACATGTTACCACTGTCAGATAAATCAGACCAAGCTAAAGTGATATAGACACAACACCTCCTAAACACTGCACTCCAGTTTGAGCTTTACAGTTTTATCTTCTTTGTCCATCCAAATTAATGCAGACTTTAACGCAAAGCAATAAATAAAAAAATCTTAGGAACAAAATTCTACTATTGTGGATTAGCTGCTTTACTTGCAGTGCAACTTGGAGTGATAAGTGTTTAAACTATTTCTCCATAAATGAATAAAACAAATTTTTTGCTAATATTTCAGATTTTTTTTTAGAATTGCATAAAACTGTTCTTCTGATTTAACATAGGATTACTTCTGTTTATGTTAGAAGAAGAGCTTAAATGGCTCTTAAATTCGCTGACAAAATGCATTTTCGTTTTAAAAGGTGTGGCAGTAAACAAGGGGAAGAAGATTACAGGCCATTGTTTGAGAACTTCATTCAAGATCTTCTTTCCACAGTCAATAAACCAGAATGGCCAGCTGCAGAGTTGCTACTTAGCTTATTAGGAAGGCTATTGGTAAGGGATTCTTGGTTTTAACTATTATATGAATTCATTTTTTATTACAATTAAGACTTTTTTATTTCTGCTGAAACTACTACAGGAATGCTTTCTGATTGTTGACACACATGCAGCATTTAAGGAATTTCTTAATGTATCGCTATTATGTAATATACAGATAAGAAAATTTGGGTTAGAGGATCATCGATATGGAACTTGTTAAAGATCATATATATACAGTTTCTCATGGAAGTCTACTTCCACCAATCCATGATGTTTTCAACATGAAAAAATGCCATTCTGTAGCATCTAATAAGTGTAGATATTCATTTGGAGTAAAGTCAGACTAATAGCTGTAATTATTCATGTTAAATATTTTCTCTGGAGCATTCTTTTAGCACAGAACCTGAAAACAATTAAGTGGTTTGGTTTTTTACCAATAATAGCACTTACTTATGATATTTTACAGAACGTGAATATTTTGTTGACGTGTTTTTTGAGAGTTGTTCTGCCATACAATAATGTAATTAACTCAGTAATTTGAGCTGTTTCTTGGAAAAATATCTTATGCTTCTGTTCCTGGTAAAATGTAGCTTTCTTTGTACTTGTAGCTTTCTTTATACTTTTGTGAATAATGAGGAAGTTGCATTGTGGTGCTTAAAATCTATGCTGTTGCAAAGGATATCTGCTGTACTAGTTGTCCTGTTTATTTTATGAAAAGATGTATTTTAAAAAACTCTAACAGACATATCTGGAGAGAGAGAGAGACCCAATAAAGAAAGAAACATGAATGTAAAGTAAGTAGTGTATCTGTGATGTAATAGTAAATTACATAATTTTATGCAGCATGGAAGTTAGGTGGAATTTTTATAAGGTCAAGCAATCTCTTGTGAGAAGAATCTCAGTTGCATAAATAAATACTTGTTTTTAACAGTTTATTCTGTTTTTCTTAGGTTCACCAGTTCAGTAACAAATCTACAGAAATGGCATTAAGAGTTGCATCGCTTGACTATCTTGGAACTGTGGCTGCAAGACTGAGGAAAGATGCAGTCACTAGCAAAATGGATCAAGGATCTATAGCCAGAATCCTCAAACAGGTGTGTGAGAGATCCCGTGCCAGCTGGATTGAGATGTATCCATTCAAATAATTGAAAATTTTAAAGATGTTTGAAAAACTGGCATTGTGGAGAATCAGTCTTCATTGTTCAGATTTCTGAATCAAATATACTCAATTTATAAGCATCACATTTGTTAGCTCATGTCTTCCTTGCACCATCTCTGTAGTGATAATGTGAAGGGGTTAATTGCAGTGGTTAAGCCAGTTTTCTTGTGACAATACAGAGGAAATAATGGAGCAACAGTTGTATTCTATCTTAAGAGGCCTTAAAAATACGTATGTATGTGCATTTGCTATCATAAAGTAGTAACTGAGCTTCTGGCACTCATATACAGGCTTTAGAGAGTTAAACTGTTAGGCCTGTAAGGTTAGTTTTAATGTGATGTAGCTGGTATTGGTCATATACAGTACATAGTCTGATGAGAAAATCTCAGATCTTATGTGTCCTTTTAAAAATGTGGATTTGCAGATTTCTTATGGATGCTATACATTTTTTTCTGAACTACTAACTGTTCTCAGCATGATCTGAAATTGAGTAGTCATACCAAATTCGTTTCCCTTTCAGTTACCTGAAAAGACTACAGATCTATTACATATACTTTATAATGGCTGTTACAGATTTATGTTGAAAGAAAAACTTCTGCACTTTGCAGGCATTCAAATAAAGAATCAAAATTCATCGACTCCTTTATGAGGCTGATACTTCCCATAACTTTTGTCAATTAGAATATTCTGCAACATATATTGTCAAATCTCTATGTCCATGGCTTAACATAATTTATATTTCTGTGTGCTAAGGGGTTATATTTCTCCTCTGTTGGCAGTGATTCTGACAATTCTACATTAGACTTCGCAGGGAAATACTTTAGAAGAATCCTTTTCTCTTTCCTTATGTCCAGAAGTTATAATAGTATTGAAAGATACTCTAAAAAGATACATACCCAAGTGGTGACTTGAATTTTTCTATTTGTTTTGGGGTTTTTACAGGATTGGGCAGTAACTAGGCATTGGCATCTGCAGAAAATAAAATTGCTGTGGGCAATGAGTGCTAAAAGCATTTTTTAAATTACTCAGGAAGCTTAACATCAGTGATGGTAGACAGTACCATCTATGCGTTGTGGAAGGTGTGTACTATACAGAACCACCAGTCAGGGTAGACAGCATGTTGTTTATAAATTATTTTTAACATAAGAGCAAAGAAATATTTGGAAATGTGTGCGTGACAGCTAAGCTTCAGTTTGCTGTTCAAATGGCAAGAAGATAAGATCCATTGGTAGACATACTCAGCTGTCATCATCAGAAACTTAAATTATTATTTCCATTCAGAAATGAACTTATAGCTCTGCAGATTTTTCTTTCCTGAATACTTAGACTTTGTTGGATATTTCCTTCTATGCTCTGATACAATTACCAGGATATTCCCCAATGATTGATGAAGGCTTATAACTCTCTCTACTGTGGTTTGGACTCATGACCTATAGAATTAGATTTAGGAGAAAATCTATTCTGTTTTGACATATTTAAACAGTAGGTTTTTTCATAGAAATCTGTCATAGATTGTCAAGTTGATTTGAACACTTGTGCATGCTTTTCATTAGTTTGTCTGTTGATACACTGATGTTCTGGACTTTAACTGTACCTTTCTCCACTTGCTGATGTTTGCAAGCTATATTATGTGCTGTATTTCTGACAAGATTCTCAATCTGTGCTGTTCATACAGAAGTTAAGATGGTTATAAGTTATGAGTTTTATTGCTGAAGAAGAAAAATGTTTTGTAGCTGAAGAATTTTAAGCCAGAAATTTTTCTAATTTTCCAATTATTTTTCTACTTTTGTTGTCAATATTGAATATGATTTGTTGTGGTCTTCACAGTTTCTCTTTGTTTGTTCTGGGTTTTTTACTTGTTAGAAAATAGTTAGGCAGTTAAGGTTCCTTAAACAACCCTTTTATTCAGCCAGTTATCCACAGAATTTAACATTGGTTGAAGGCTGGAATTTCGAATCACAATTTGCACATATATTAGGATGCCAAATATATATAAAAACCTGTATCAGTATTAAGTGCATTGTAGACGTGTTTTGAACTCTTGAACTCATTCATGTGGAAAAAAAAAAATCATCCTTTTGTCTGCTGTAACATCAGCAACTGCAAGGATCTGCATGTTTCAGTAAAATACTAAGGAAAAAAGGGTGGTTTATGGGTTTGGGTTTATGCTGTCTTGTAGATGTTGAGAAAGTTAGTTTCTGACTCATGCACAAGTTCATCGATACTGATTTATTCTCTGTAACCTGTATATGAGGAGAAGTACAAGATCGTTGTTTGATTTATGTAGGCTAGAACTATATGATTCTATATACATAGAATCATAGAACGGTTTGGGTTAGAAGGGGCCTTTAAAGGTCATCTAGTCCAACCCCCCATGCAATGAGCAGGGACATCTTCAACTAGATGAGTTTGCTCAGAGCCCCATCCAACCTGACCTTCAATATTTCCAGGGTTTGGGCATCTACCACCTCTCCGGGCAACCTGTGCCAGTGTTTCACCACCCTCATCATAAAAAATGTTTTCCTTATGTCTAGTCTGAACCCACCCTCTTTTAGTTTAAAACCATTCGCTCCTGTCCTGTCACAACAGGCGCCCGGCTAAAAAGTCTGTCCCCATTTTTCTTAC
>NW_009228485.1:0-375 GCF_000690835.1 Fulmarus glacialis
ACCGGTCTGGGAGTCTTCAGCCGCAGGGCGGGTCTCACCTCCAGGAAACTATTTTTTCCTATCCCATCCACCTGGCCTTTAGCAGCGATGTATTTATAAGCACAGAGGAAAGGCTAGGTCGCAGAGCTGGCCGGTGCCCGAGAAACATGCCGAGCCAGCAGGGCTGGAGGCGAGGCGAGCCCGACCCTTTATTGTTTTTCCCCCCAAACTATCAAGGCTGTAGGAAACGCAGATTTTTTTTTTCTGGACCGCTTATTTTGGTTATTATACCGACTGATGCTTGTGCAGGAGCATCCTCTGAACTGCGTTTCTTGCTTAGGTTGCAAAACTTGCTGCGAGTGGAACAAGTCAGATTGTGGCGGGGGGGGCCTCCTC